>NC_034182.2:42095166-42117666 GCF_002021735.2 Oncorhynchus kisutch
CAGAACACATTCAACAGTAGCCTATCAGAACAGAACTACAGAACACATTCAACAGTAGTGTATCAGAACAGAACTACAGAACACATTCAACAGTAGTCTATCAGAACAGAACTCCAGAACACATTCAACAGTAGTCTATCAGAACAGAACTCCAGAACACATTCAACAGAACTACAGAACACATTCAACAGTAGCCTATCAGAACAGAACTCCAGAACACATTGGACAGTAGTCTATCAGAACAGAACTCCAGAACACATCCAACAGTAGCCTATCAGACTAGAACAGTGAGGTATATATAAAGAGAGGAATAGTGACATGGTTCTAATCCTTTGGGGTCAGGCAGTATGGCTATAAGCCTGAAGGCATGGGGTGCTCAACTGCTCTGAATTCTACACACACACCCACACACACACACACCCACACACACACACACCATGGTAGCCAGGCACCCAGCATTCTATGACCTGTCACATGGAAACATTCATCCATTGTTCTATACACAGACAATCTGGCAGAGAGAGAGAGAGAGGGCGGGGGGGGGGGGGTGAGGGAGGGGGAGGCAGAGAGAGAGAGAGAGAGAGAGAGAGAGAGAATGAGATGGAGGGAGGGAGGGAGGGGGCGGGTGGGTGGGTGAGGGAGGGGAGGCAGCGAGAGAGAGAGAGAGAGAGAGAGAGAGAGATGGAGGGAGAGAGGGAGGGAGGGAGGGGGGGGGCAGAGAGAGTGAGAGAGAGAGAGAGAGAGAGAGAGAGAGAGAGAGAGAGGGAGCGAGGGAGGGAGAGAGGGAGGGGGGGGCAGAGAGAGAGAGGGCGGGGGTGGGTGAGGGAGGGGGAGGCAGAGAGAGCGAGGCAGAGAGAGAGAGAGAGAGAGAGAGAGAGAGAGAGATGGAGGGAGGGAGGGAGGGAGGGGGGGCAGAGAGAGCGAGAGAGAGAGAGAGACAGAGAGAGAGAGAGAGAGGGAGGGAGGGAGGGAGGGAGGAGGGCAGAGCGAGAGAGACAGAGAGAGAGAGACAGAGAGAGGAAGGGAGGGGGAGGCAGAGAGAGTTCACAAACAGTCTGCTCTTTGTCCACTAATATCATCCATGATGGAGTGAGAGGAAAATAAAGGAAGCAGGAGAGATGTGAATGAATGAAGAGACTAGAGAGGTTTGACTGGGTTACAGGAAGACAGAGAGGTTGGACAGGGTTACAGGAAGACAGAGAGGTTGGACAGGGTTACAGGAAGACAGAGAGGTTGGACAGGGTTACAGGAAGACAGAGCGGTTGGACTGGGTTACAGGAAGACAGAGAGGTTGGACAGGAAGACAGAGAGGTTGGACAGGAAGACAGAGAAGTTGAACTGGGTTACAGGAAGACAGAGAGGTTGGACAGGAAGACAGAGAAGTTGGACAGGGTTACAGGAAGACAGAGAGGTTGGACAGGGTTACAGGAAGACAGAGAGGTTGGACAGGGTTACAGGAAGACAGAGAGGTTGGACAGGGTTACAGGAAGACAGAGAGGTTGGACTGGGTTACAGGAAGACACCGAGGTTGGACAGGAAGACAGAGAGGTTGGACAGGAAGACAGAGAGGTTGGACAGGAAGACAGAGAGGTTGGACAGGAAGACAGAGAAGTTGGACAGGAAGACAGAGAGGTTGGACAGGAAGACAGAGAAGTTGGACTGGAAGACAGAGGGGTTGACTGGGTTACAGGAAGACAGAGATGTTGGACAGGAAGACAGAGAAGTTGGACAGGAAGACAGAGAGGTTGGACAGGAAGACAGAGAAGTTGGACTGGAAGACAGAGGGGTTGACTGGGTTACAGGAAGACACAGAGGTTGGACAGGAAGACAGAGAGGTTGGACAGGAAGACGGAGAGGTTGGACTGGTTTACAGGAAGACACAGAGGTTGGACAGGAAGACAGAGAGGTTGGACAGGAAGACAGAGAAGTTGGACAGGAAGACAGAGAGGTTGGACAGGAAGACAGAGAAGTTGGACTGGAAGACAGAGGGGTTGACTGGGTTACAGGAAGACAGAGATGTTGGACAGGAAGACAGAGAGGTTGGACTGGAAGACAGAGGGGTTGACTGGGTTACAGGAAGACAGAGAGGTTGGACAGGAAGACAGAGCGGTTGGACTGGGTTACAGGAAGACAGAGAGGTTGGGCAGGAAGACAGAGAAGTTGGACTGGAAGACAGAGGGGTTGACTGGGTTACAGGAAGACAGAGATGTTGGACAGGAAGACAGAGAGGTTGGACTGGAAGACAGAGGGGTTGACTGGGTTACAGGAATACAGAGAGGTTGGACAGGAAGACAGAGGGGTTGGACAGGAAGACAGAGCGGTTGGACTGGGTTACAGGAAGACAGAGAGGTTGGACAGGAAGACAGAGAAGTTGAACTGGGTTACAGGAAGACAGAGAGGTTGGACAGGAAGACAGAGGGGCTGGACTGGGTTACAGGAAGACAGAGAGGTTGGACTGGGATACAGGAAGACAGAGAGGTTGGACAATAAGACAGAGAGGTTGGACAGGAAGACAGAGAGGTTGGACAGACGCAGTGAAAGTATAAACTATAGTGGTGTTTCTTACATAAGTCAGTCATGTGACTTTAGGTCCTACAGCTGTAAAACGACAGAAACAGAGTCAAAGTCCCAGCAAGGTTCTTTGGAGATTGTGATCCGATTATGGTACATGAAAGCACACTCGGTTGGCAGTAAAGGAGAATGTCACAATACACTCTGTGCTGGTGTACACTGCAATGGTTAAAGCATGCAGTGATCGCCAGTGTCACTGTAAACGGACCTGTCACCACCCTGCCTCTCTTTGTGAACTGAGCCGTGAAGGTTCCCAGACCACTGTCAGACTACTAAGTACTCACTCAGAACTTTAACTCTTTATCTCTCTCCGTACTCCCTTTGAACTCTTTCACAGTCCCAGTTCTTGAACCGTGTGGACTTGGTCGTGGGCTGTTGTGATTTCAGGCCTCGAGTCATTACTGAGAAGTGTCGTGTTGCACCTGTTGTGAAACAACAGTACCTGTGACACATTACCTGTGTGCTCTAGACTGTGTTGCCGCTGTCCGACTGTGTGATATTGTGGAAAGAAAAGTGTCCTTAGATGATTCATGGTCTGTAGTCTATAAGGGAAGTGAATCTAGGACTGTCTCACACAGAGACAGCAGAGCAGTCCAACACAGCTGTCTAAAATAAGTCTAGAAGGACTGTCTCACACAGAGACAACAGAGCAGTCCAACACAGCTGTCTAAAATAAGTCTAGAAGGACTGTCCCACACAGAGACAACAGAGCAGTCCAACACAGCTGTCTAAAAGAAGTCTAGAAGGACTGTCCCACACAGAGACAACAGCTACAAAGCTATATACAGACTGTAGTGTTAGTGGACAGAGAAAACACACACACTTGATTGTACACAGACTGTAACTGAAGTACCGATCAGAGGAATCCTCCAACTACGACAGGAAACGACAACACTACACAGAGATCCTGGACACCATGCAGAGAACCGGTTCAGTCCAGTCTGGGTCTGGTTGTTTTCTCAACATCTCATGCTGTCTTTGCAAATAAACCCACTGGGTGAGATCAGAGAGATTTCTAGGAGGGAGATGGCCCCCCTCTCTACCCCTCCTCCCCCTTCCTGCACCTCCCTCCATTCTTCTACTCCTCTCCTACACCCCTCCAGACCCTCCAGCCTTCCACTCCTCCACTCCTTTCTCAGCCGCTCCATCCCTCTTTTCCTCTCTGTATCTGCATGTCTCTCTTTTAATGTCTCTTTTTCTCCTCTCTGTTTCTATTCCAGGAAAAGGAGGCATCCACAGCTAAAAAAAACCTCCCTCCCTCCCTCCCTCCCTCCCTCCACCAAAACATTCTAGCTGGAGGGAATTGGGGGGGGGGGGTGAAGTGAAGATGGTATTCTATGGTTCAGTCTGTTTCCCAGCCCTTCCTCTGCAGGGGGAATGGGGGGGGGGGGGGTTACAAAGTACAAACACTACGCTATGCAGGGTTTTTAATGAATTTATTTGCAAATTATGGTAGAAAATAAGTATTTGGTCACCTACAAACAAACAAGATTTCTGGCTCTCACAGACCTGTAACTTCTTCTTAAGGAGGCTCCTCTGTCCTCCACTCGTTACCTGTATTAATGGCACCTGTTTGAAGTTGTTATCAGTATAAAAGACACCTGTCCACAACCTCAAACAGTCACACTCCAAACTCCACTATGGCCAAGACCAAAGAGCTGTCAAAGGACACCAGAAACAAAATTGTAGACCTGCACCAGGCTGGGAAGACTGAATCTGCAATAGGTAAGCAGCTTGGTTTGAAGAAATCAACTGTGGGAGCAATTATTAGGAAATGGAAGACATACAAGACCAATGATAATCTCCCTCGATCTGGGGCTCCATGCAAGATCTCACCCCGTGGGGTCAAAATGATCACAAGAACAGTGAGCAAAAATCCCAGAACCACATGGGGGGACCTAGTGAATGACCTGCAGAGAGCTGGGACCAAAGTAACAAAGCCTACTACCATCAGTAACACACTACGCCGCCAGGGACTCAAATCCTGCAGTGTCAGACGTGTCCCCCTGCTTAAGCCAGTACATGTCCAGGCCCGTCTGAAGTTTGCTAGAGAGCATTTGGATGATCCAGAGAATGTCATATGGTCAGATGAAACCAAAATATAACTTTTTGGTAAAAACTCAACTCGTCGTGTTCGGAGGACAAAGAACACCATACCTACTGTGAAGCATGGGGGTGGAAACATCATGCTTAGGGGCTGTTTATACAAGATTAGAGGTGACTAAACATCCTTCCATCAGCAAGGGCATTGAAGATGAAACGTGGCTGGGTCTTTCAGCATGACAATGATCCCAAACACACCGCCAGGGCAACGAAGGAGTGGCTTCGTAAGAAGCATTTCAAGGTTCTGGAGTGGCCTAGCCAGTCTCCAGATCTCAACCCCATAGAAAATCTTTGCAGGGATTTGAAAGTCTGTGTCAGCAACAGCCCCAAAAGTCAGCAACAGCCCCAAAACATCACTGCTCTAGAGGAGATCTGCATGGAGGAATGGGCCAAAATTCCAGCAACAGTATGTGAAAACGTTGTGAAGACTTACAGGAAACGTTTGACCTCTGTCATTGCCAACAAAGGGTATATAATTGAGATAAACTTTTGTCATTGACCAAATACTTATTTTCCACCATAATTTGCAAATAAATTCATTAAAAATCCTACAATGTGATTTTGTGGATTTTTTTCCGCCATTTTGTCTGTCATAGTTGAAGTGTACCTATGATGAAAATTACAGGCCTCTCTCATATTTTTAAGTGGGAGAACTTACACAATTGGTGGGTGACTAAATACTTTTTTGCCCCACTGTATAAACTATTCACCTCTAACCCTGCATAAACTAGTCACCTCTAACTAACCCTGTATAAACTAGTCACCTCTAACTAACCCTGTATAAACTATTCACCTCTAACTAACCCTGTATAAACTAGTCACCTCTAACTAACCCTGTATAAACTATTCACCTCTAACCCTGTATAAACTAGTCACCTCTAACTAGCCCTGTATAAACTAGTCACCTCTAACTAACCCTGTATAAACTAGTCACCTCTAACCCTGTATAAACTAGTCACCTCTAACTAACCCTGTATAAACTAGTAACCTCTAACTAACCCTGTATAAACTATTCACCTCTAACTAACCCTGTATAAACTAGTCACCTCTAACTAACCCTGTATAAACTAGTCACCTCTAACCCTGTATAAACTAGTCACCACTAACTAACCCTGTATAAACTAGTCACCTTTAACCCTGTATAAACTAGTCACCTCTAACTAACCCTGTATAAACTAGTCACCTCTAACTAACCCTGTATAAACTATTCACCTCTAACTAACCCTGTATAAACTAGTCACCTCTAACCCTGTATAAACTAGTCACCTCTAACCAACCCTGTATAAACTAGTCACCTCTAACTAACCCTGTATAAACTAGTCACCTCTAACTAACCCTGTATTAACTAGTCACCTCTAACTAACCCTGTATAAACGAGTCACCTCTAACCCTGTATAAACTAGTCACCTCTAACCCTGTATAAACTAGTCACCTCTAACTAACCCTGTATAAAATATTCACCTCTAACTAACCCTGTATAAACTAATCACCTCGAACCCTGTATAAACTAGTCACCTCTAACTAACCCTGTATAAACTAGTCATCTCTAACTAACCCTGTATAAACTAGTCACCTCTAACCCTGTATAAACTATTCACCTCTAACTAACCCTGTATAAACTAGTCACCTCTAACTAACCCTGTATAAACTAGTCACATCTAACCCTGTATAAACTATTCACCTCTAACTAACCCTGTATAAACTAGTCACCTCTAACCCTGTATAAACGAGTCACCTCTAACCCTGTATAAACCAGTCACCTCTAACCCTGTATAAACTAGTCACCTCTAACCCTGTATAAACTATTCACCTATAACCCTGTATTAACTAGTCACCTCTAACTAACCCTGTATAAACTAGTCACCTCTAACCCTGTATAAACTAGTCACCTCTAAACTAATCCTGTATAAACTAGTCACCTCTAACCCTGTATAAACTAGTCATCTCTAACCCTGTATAAACTATTCACCTCTAACTAACCCTGTATAAATTAGTCACCTCTAACTAACCCTGTATAAACTAGTCACATCTAACCCTGTATAAACTAGTCACCTCTAACCCTGTATAAACTAGTCACCTCTAACCCTGTATAAACTAGTCACCTCTAACCCTGTATAAACTAGTCACCTCTAACCCTGTATAAACTAGTCACCTCTAACCCTGTATAAACTAGTCACCTCTAACTAACCCTGTATAAACTAGTCACCTCTAACTAACCCTGTATAAACTAGTCACCTCTAACTAACCCTGTATAAACGAGTCACCTCTAACCCTGTATAAACTAGTCACCTCTAACCCTGTATAAACTAGTCACCTCTAACCCTGTATAAACTATTCACCTATAACCCTGTATTAACTAGTCACCTCTAACTAACCCTGTATAAACTAGTCACCTCTAACCCTGTATAAACTAGTCACCTCTAAACTAATCCTGTATAAACTAGTCACCTCTAACCCTGTATAAACTAGTCACCTCTAACCCTGTATAAACTATTCACCTCTAACTAACCCTGTATAAACTAGTCACCTCTAACTAACCCTGTATAAACTAGTCACATCTAACCCTGTATAAACTAGTCACCTCTAACCCTGTATAAACTAGTCACCTCTAACCCTGTATAAACTAGTCACCTCTAACCCTGTATAAACTAGTCACCTCTAACCCTGTATAAACTAGTCACCTCTAACCCTGTATAAACTAGTCACCTCTAACTAACCCTGTATAAACTATCACCTCTAACTAACCCTGTATAAACTAGTCACCTCTAACTAACCCTGTATAAACTAGTCACCTCTAACACTGTATAAACTAGTCACCTCTAACCCTGTATAAACTAGTCACCTCTAACTAACCCTGTATAAAATATTCACCTCTAACTAACCCTGTATAAACTAATCACCTCTAACCCTGTATAAACTAGTCACCTCTAACTAACCCTGTATAAACTAGTCATCTCTAACTAACCCTGTATAAACTAGTCACCTCTAACCCTGTATAAACTATTCACCTCTAACTAACCCTGTATAAACTAGTCACCTCTAACTAACCCTGTATAAACTAGTCACATCTAACCCTGTATAAACTAGTCACCTCTAACCCTGTATAAACTAGTCACCTCTAACCCTGTATAAACTAGTCACCTCTAACCCTGTATAAACTAGTCACCTCTAACTAACCCTGTATAAAATATTCACCTCTAACTAACCCTGTATAAACTAATCACCTCTAACCCTGTATAAACTAGTCACCTCTAACTAACCCTGTATAAACTAGTCACCTCTAACTAACCCTGTATAAACTAGTCACCTCTAACCCTGTATAAACTATTCACCTCTAACTAACCCTGTATAAACTAGTCACCTCTAACTAACCCTGTATAAACTAGTCGCATCTAACCCTGTATAAACTATTCACCTCTAACTAACCCTGTATAAACTAGTCACCTCTAACCCTGTATAAACTAGTCACCTCTAACCCTGTATAAACTAGTCACCTCTAACCCTGTATAAACTAGTGACCTCTAACCCTGTATAAACTATTCACCTATAACCCTGTATTAACTAGTCACCTCTAACCAACCCTGTATAAACTAGTCACCTCTAACCCTGTATAAACTAGTCACCTCTAACTAACCCTGTATAA
This sequence comes from Oncorhynchus kisutch, assembly GCF_002021735.2. Classification (NCBI taxonomy): domain Eukaryota; kingdom Metazoa; phylum Chordata; class Actinopteri; order Salmoniformes; family Salmonidae; genus Oncorhynchus; species Oncorhynchus kisutch. The sequence continues at coordinate 42,103,484 of NC_034182.2, forward strand.
AATATTCACCTCTAACTAACCCTGTATAAACTAATCACCTCTAACCCTGTATAAACTAGTCACCTCTAACTAACCCTGTATAAACTAGTCATCTCTAACTAACCCTGTATAAACTAGTCACCTCTAACCCTGTATAAACTAGTCACCTCTAACTAACCCTGTATAAACTAGTCACATCTAACCCTGTATAAACTATTCACCTCTAACTAACCCTGTATAAACTAGTCACCTCTAACCCTGTATAAACTAGTCACCTCTAACCCTGTTTAAAACTAGTCACCTCTAACCCTGTATAAACTAGTCACCTCTAACCCTGTATAAACTATTCACCTATAACCCTGTATTAACTAGTCACCTCTAACCAACCCTGTATAAACTAGTCACCTCTAACCCTGTATAAACTATTCACCTCTAACTAACCCTGTATAAACTATTCACCTCTAACCCGGTATAAACTATTCACCTCTAACTAACCCTGTATAAACTATTCACCTCTAACTAACCCTGTATAAACTATTCACCTCTAACCCTGTATAAACTATTCACCTCTAACCCTGTATAAACTAGTCACCTCTAACTAACCCTGTATAAACTAGTCACCTCTAACTAACCCTGTATTAACTAGTCACCTCTAACTAACCCTGTATAAACTAGTCACCTAACCCCGTATAAACGAGTCACCTCTAACTAACCCTGTATAAACTAGTCACCTCTAACCCTGTATAAACTAGTCACCTCTAAACTAATCCTGTATAAACTAGTCACCTCTAACCCTGTATAAACTAGTCACCTCTAACTAACCCTGTATAAACTAGTCACCTCTAACCCTGTATAACTAGTCATCTCTAATCCTGTATAAACTAGTCACCTCTAACCCTGTATAAACTAGTCACCTCTAACCCTGTATTAACTAATCACCTCTAACTAACCCTGTATTAACTAGTCACCTCTAACCCTGTATAAACTAGTCACCTCTAACCCTGTATAAACTAGTCACCTCTAACTAACCCTGTATAAACTAGTCACCTCTAACTAACCCTGTATAAACTAGTCACCTCTAACCCTGTATAAACTAGTCACCTCTAACCCTGTATAAACTAGTCACCTCTAACTAACCCTGTATAAAATATTCACCTCTAACTAACCCTGTATAAACTAATCACCTCTAACCCTGTATAAACTAGTCAACTCTAACTAACCCTGTATAAACTAGTCATCTCTAACTAACCCTGTATAAACTAGTCACCTCTAACCCTGTATAAACTATTCACCTCTAACTAACCCTGTATAAACTAGTCACCTCTAACTAACCCTGTATAAACTAGTCACATCTAACCCTGTATAAACTAGTCACCTCTAACCCTGTATAAACTAGTCACCTCTAACCCTGTATAAACTAGTCACCTCTAACCCTGTATAAACTAGTCACCTCTAACTAACCCTGTATAAAATATTCACCTCTAACTAACCCTGTATAAACTAATCACCTCTAACCCTGTATAAACTATTCACCTCTAACTAACCCTGTATAAACTAGTCACCTTTAACCCTGTATAAACTAGTCACCTCTAACTAACCCTGTATAAACTAGTCACCTCTAACCCTGTATAAACTATTCACCTCTAACTAACCCTGTATAAACTAGTCACCTCTAACTAACCCTGTATAAACTAGTTACATCTAACCCTGTATAAACTATTCACCTCTAACTAACCCTGTATAAACTAGTCACCTCTAACCCTGTATAAACTAGTCACCTCTAACCCTGTATAAACTAGTCACCTCTAACTAACCCTGTATAAACTAGTCACCTCTAACTAACCCTGTATAAACTAATCACCTCTAACCCTGTATAAACTAGTCACCTCTAACTAACCCTGTATAAACTAGTCATCTCTAACTAACCCTGTATAAACTAGTCACCTCTAACCCTGTTTAAAACTAGTCACCTCTAACCCTGTATAAACTAGTCACCTCTAACCCTGTATAAACTATTCACCTATAACCCTGTATTAACTAGTCACCTCTAACCAACCCTGTATAAACTAGTCACCTCTAACCCTGTATAAACTATTCACCTCTAACTAACCCTGTATAAACTATTCACCTCTAACTAACCCTGTATAAACTATTCACCTCTAACCCGGTATAAACTATTCACCTCTAACTAACCCTGTATAAACTATTCACCTCTAACTAACCCTGTATAAACTATTCACCTATAACCCTGTATAAACTATTCACCTCTAACCCTGTATAAACTAGTCACCTCTAACTAACCCTGTATAAACTAGTCACCTCTAACTAACCCTGTATTAACTAGTCACCTCTAACTAACCCTGTATAAACTAGTCACCTCTAACCCTGTATAAACTAGTCACCTCTAAACTAATCCTGTATAAACTAGTCACCTCTAACCCTGTATAAACTAGTCACCTCTAACTAACCCTGTATAAACTAGTCACCTCTAACCCTGTATAAACTAGTCACCTCTAATCCTGTATAAACTAGTCACCTCTAACCCTGTATAAACTAGTCACCTCTAACCCTGTATTAACTAATCACCTCTAACTAACCCTGTATTAACTAGTCACCTCTAAACCTGTATAAACTATTCACCTCTAACTAACCCTGTATAAACTAGTCACCTCTAACCCTGTATTAACTAGTCACCTCTAACTAACCCTGTATTAACTAGTCACCTCTAACTAACCCTGTATAAACTATTCACCTCTAACCCTGTATAAACTATTCACCTCTAACTACCCCTGTATAAACTAGTCACCTCTAACCCTGTATAAACTAGTCACCTCTAACTAACCCTGTATAAACTAGTCTCCTCTAACTAACCCTGTATTAACTAGTCACCTCTAACTACCCCTGTATAAACTTGTCACCTCTAACCCTTTATAAACTAGTCACCTCTAACTAACCCTGTATAAACTAGTCACCTCTAACTCTCTATAAACTAGTCACCTCTAACTAACCCTGTATAAACTAGTCACCTCTAACTAACCCTGTATAAGAGCTATAACTCAAAATGAACAGTGGGTTAACTGGTCTAGGAACAGTGGGTTAACTGGTCTAGGAACAGTGTGTTAACTGCCTGTTCAGGGGCAGAACGACAGATTTGTAACTTATCAGCTCGGGGATTACATCTTGAAACCTTTTGGTTGCACGTCCAACGCTCTAACCACGAGGTTACCTGACTCTAACCATGAGGCTACCTGCCTCTAACCTACCTGCCTCTAACCTCTAACCTACGAGGCTACCTGCCTCTAACTTCTAACCTACGAGGCTACCTGCCTCTAACCTCTAACCTACGAGGCTACCTGCCTCTAACCTCTAACCTACGAGGCTACCTGCCTCTAACCTCTAACCTACGAGACTACCTGCCTCTAACCTCTAAACTACGAGGCTACCTGCCTCTAACCTCTAACCTACGAGGCTACCTGCCTCTAACCTACGAGGCTACCTGCCTCATTCGGTGAACGTGAAATTAATAAAGTGATACGACGTGTGTGTGTGAGATTGAGCATACTAGTGTCTCAAACACAATATCCAATTTGTAGGTGAAAGGTTGCTCAAGTTCAAAGTTCAAGTTGCTCTGATACAGTCAATTAACAGTTTGTCATTCTGTGTGTGTCTGAGTGTATATGTGTCTGTATGTCTGTTTCTGTGTGTGTGCGTGTCTGTATGTGTGCGTGTCTGTATGTGTGCGTGTCTGTATGTGTGGGTGTCTGTATGTGTGTGTGTCTGTATGTGTGTGTGTCTGTATGTGTGTGTGTCGGTATGTCTGTGTGTGTGTATGTCTGTGTGTGTGTGTATGTCTGTGTGTGTCTGTGTCTGTGTGTGTGTGCATATGTCTGTGTGTGTGTGTATATGTCTGTGTGTGTGTCGGTATGTCTGTGTGTGTATATGTCTGTGTGTGTGTCGGTATGTCTGTGTGTGTGTATGTCTGTGTGTGTGTGTGTATATGTCTGTGTGTGTGTGTATATGTCTGTGTGTGTGTCTGTGTGTGTGTGCATATGTCTGTGTGTGTGTGTATATGTCTGTGTGTGTGTCGGTATGTCTGTGTGTGTGTCGGTATGTCTGTGTGTGTGTGTGTATATGTCTGTGTGTGTATATGTCTGTGTGTGTGTGTATATGTCTGTGTGTGTGTGTATATGTCTGTGTGTGTGTGTATATGTCTGTGTGTGTGTGTATATGTCTGTGTGTGTGTGTATATGTCTGTGTGTGTGTTGCTCAAAAGTTGCTGTGAGGAAGACATACAGTTTTACTCCAACATTCTCGTCAAATAAACTGACTCAGTCTTTGTTGCTCTTGGACTTTGGCTGTACTGTACCAAAGACTGGATCTATGCCAGACAGACACAGAGACAGAGGTCAGAGACACAGAGACACAGAGACACAGACAGACAGAGACACAGACAGACAGACAGACAGACAGACAGACAGACAGACAGACAGACAGACAGACAGACAGACAGACAGACAGACAGAGACAGACAGACAGACAGACAGACAGACAGACAGACAGACAGACAGACAGACAGACAGACAGACAGACAGACAGACAGACAGACAGATGTCTCTCTCTCTCGCTGTGTTCCAGAATATTGTGATAATAACCTGATGTTGTAGCTGTACTGGGCCAACTCGAGTTGTCATTAAAAAAAACTATTACCTTCGGCCATTGTAGAATTAACTCAAAATAATGTTTACAACCACAAATAACAATAACTGTAGCGACCCTGTGTTTATAAACGTGGATATCGACTTTGACACTATGCTTTTGTGGCACAGTAGATGCCACGCAGGGCTATGGGCCAGAAGGTTGAGAGTTCACCGATGAGCTAACTCTTCCTGTGTGTGAACAGAAGCTGGGAGACGAGATGTACAGGGAGTGAATATTTTATAAATAATGGATACGAAACAAAACAAGGACAGCATCTGGACAGTTGGAACAAAACGACATCAATGCAGACACGGGGATCAAACTGAGGAAGGGACAGATATTGGGGAGGCAATCAATAAGGTAATAGAGTCCAGGTGAGTCCCATGAAGCACTGATGCGCATAACAATGGTGACAGGTGTGCGTAATGATAGGCTGCCTGGCGCCAGAGGGCTTGACAGTACTTCCCCCTCTAGGGGCGCCACCCGGCATTTCCCACCTGGGCGAGCCTGAGGAGCCGGCCGAGGGATGGGAGCCAGACGAGCCGGGGGAAGCCTGATGAGCCGGCTGAGGCATGCCGTGGGATGGGAGCCTGCCGACGCAACCGAGGCAAGAAAAACCTCGATCCAGCTGAGAGGCATCCCCAGTTCCGACATCACCAACCCCAACAAAAAAATCTCCCTGATGCTTCCAATATTGGTGTCTGCATTCTATGAGGACAGACGCTGGGAGACGAGAAGCAAGGACAGGGAGTGAATATTTAATAAATAATGGAAAATAAATAAAACAAGGACTGTGTCTGGACAAGGGGAACGAAACAATATTAATGAAGACACGGGGGGATCAAACTGAGGAAGGGACAGATATAGTATATCCATCTATCCATCTATCCATCTATCCATCCATCCCTCCATCCATCTCTACATCCCTCCATCCATCTCTACATCCATCCCTCCATCCCTCCATCCATCCCTCCATCCATCCATATATCCATCTATCCATCTATCCATCCATCCCTCCATCTAATGCTCCATTAATCACTCCCTCCATACATACAATCCCTCCATCCCTCCATCCCTCCATCCATCTCTACATCCCTCCATCCATCCCTCCATCCATCTCTACATCCCTCCATCCATCTCTACATCCATCCCTCCATCCCTCCAGTTTAATATATTAAACTGTCCTCTAGTGGTATATCTGGAGGGATATATACAGATATATATATTAGACAGATATTGGGGAGGTAATAGAGTCCAGGTGAGTCCCATGAAGCGCTGATGCGTGTAACGATGGTGACAGGTGTGCATAATGATGGGCCGCCTGGCACCAGAGTGGGGGAGTGGGAGCAGGTGTGACATCCTGCCTGTTTCATTAGACCTACACTACGATCAGAGTTCGCTGCAGACACGGGGCAAGTTTCCATTGAAACGTAATTAATTATTCGTTAATTAAAACGAAAGCAATGCAGCAAAACAAATCTTTGTGATGGAAACGACATATTCTTCTGAAACGACAGATTCCTCCGTTCGACGTATTTTTCTTTTGTCGAACTTTCTTTATTGTGACAAACGATGATGATGATGCTGAATGATTTTTAAGGTACGTGAGGCACGTGATGTCATCACGTAACTACAAAGCTCCAATCCAGATTGAATTCTGAATGCCTACTGCTTGAAAAACTATAGCTATAAACTAAATTCAGCATAAAAAGAAACATCCTTTTTTCAGGACCCTGTCTTTCAAAGATAATTCTTAAAAATCCAAATAACTTCACAGATCTTCATTGTAAAGGGTTTAAACACTGTTTCCCATGCTTGTTCAATGAACCATAAACAATTTATGAACATGCACCTGTGGAACGGTCGTTAAGACACTGACAGCGTACAGATGGTAGGTAATTAAGGTCACAGTTATGAAAACTTAGGACACTAAAGAGGCCTTTCTACTGACTGAAAAACACCAAAAGAAAGACTCCCAGGGTCCCTGCTCACCTGCTTGAATGTGCCTTAGGCATGCTGCAAGGAGCCATGAGGACTGCAGATGTGGCCAGGGCAATAAATTGCAATGTTCGTACTGTGAGATGCCTAAGACAGAGCTACAGGGAGACAGGACAGCTGACAGGACAGTTGTAAGGCAGGTCCTCACCAGATATCACAGGCAACAACGTCGCATATGGGCACAAACCCACCGTCGCTGGACCAGACGGGACTGGCAAAAAGTGCTCTTCACTGACGAGTTTTGTCTCAACAGGGGTGATGGTCGGGTGATGGTCGGATACGCGTTTATTGCCCGAAGGAATGAGCGTTACACTGAGGACCTGTACTCTGGAGCGGGATCGATTTGGAGGTGGAGCGTCCGTCATGGTCTGGGGTGGTGTGTAAGAGCATCATCGGACTGAGCTTGTTGTTCCTTGCTGAGCGGCCTTTCAGGTTATGTCGATATAGGACTCGTTTATAGAACTCGTTTTACTGTGGATATAGATACTTTGTACCTACTTTTGTACCTGTTTCCTCCAGCATCTTCACAAGGTCCTTTGCTGTTGTTCTGGGATTGATTTGCACTTTTCGCACCAAAGTGCGTTCATCTCTAGGAGACAGAACACGTCTCCTTCCTGAGCGGTATGACGGCTGCGTGGTCCCATGGTCTTTATACTTGCGTACTATTGTTTGTACAAATGAACATGGAACCTTCAGGCGTTTGGAAATTGCTCCCAAGGAAGAACCAGACTTGTGGAGGTCTACCATTTATTTTCTGAGGTCTTGGCTGATTTCTTTGGATTTTCCCATGATGTCATGCAAAGGTGCACTGAGTTTGAAGGTAGGCCTTGAAATACATCCACAGGTACACCCCTCAATTGACTCAAATGATGTCAATTAGCCTATCAGAAGCTTCTTAAAGCCATGACATCATTTTCTGAAATTTTCCAAGCTGTTTAAAGGCACAGTCAACTTGTGATACAGCGAATTATAAGTGAAATAATAGGCATTTAAAAAATTGTTGGAAAAATGACTTGTGTCGTGCACAAAGTAGATGTCCTAACCGACTTGCCAAAACTATAGTTTGTTGACAAGAAATTTGTGGAGTGGTTGAAAAACGAGTTTTAATGACTCCAAGCTAAGTGTATGTAAACTTCCGACTTCAACTGTAACTATAACTACTGTAACTATAACTACTGTAACTATAATGCATAGATGGCTGTTCCCATTCTGTGCCAGGGTTAGAGGTTCCAAAAGTATCTCTATGGCAACTAGCTCTCCAATGTTTGCTGTACGTGTTGCGGCCTTCCCGACTAAGTGCTTGTGATAAAATATAATCCATTGCAATTCTATTAAAATGTGATGTGTACGATCCTCTGAAGTTAAATTATTCTCTCTGGTGTAGTATTTATATAATATATATATTTTATTTTTATGTCTGTTCAGACAGTAGGATACTTTGGGGAATATAATATTTTTTATTTTCTAATTTTGGCAACATTATTCCAGCACCCCCATTTACCCCTGCTTCCTGCGGCTAAGAGTTTGCTTTACACAACTGTGCTGGACTACGTTGGTCTTCAAATCAAAATCAAATCAAATCAAATTTATTTATATAGCCCTTCGTACATCAGCTGATATCTCAAAGTGCTGTACAGAAACCCAGCCTAAAACCCCAAACAGCAAGCAATGCAGGTGGAGAAGCACAGTGGCTAGGAAAAACTCCCTAGAAAGGCCAATACCTAGGAAGAAACCTAGAGAGGAACCAGGCTATGTGGGGTGGCCAGTCCTCTTCTGGCTGTGCCGGGTGGAGATTATAACAGAACATGGTCAAGATGTTCAATGTTCATAAATGACCAGCATGGTCGAATAATAATAAGGCAGAACAGTTGAAACTAGAGCAGCAGCACAGTCAGGTGGAAGTTGAAACTGGAGCAGCAGCATGGCCAGGTAGACTGGGGACAGCAAGGAGTCATCATGTCAGGTAGTCCTGGGGCATGGTCCTAGGGCTCAGGTCAGTTGAAACTGGAACAGCAGCATGGCCAGGTGGACTGGGGACAGCAAGGAGTCATCATGTCAGGTAGTCCTGGGGCATGGTCCTAGGGCTCAGGTCCTCCGAGAGAGAGAAAGAAAGAGAGAAGGAGAGAATTAGAGAACGCACACTTAGATTCACACAGGACACCGAATAGGACAGGAGAAGTACTCCAGATATAACAAACTGACCCCAGCCCCCCGACACATAAACTACTGCAGCATAAATACTGGAGGCTGAGACAGGAGGGGTCAGCGCAGTAAGAGTTAAAGGTATGGGAAGTTGCCATTAACTGATCATAACCAAAATGTTATAACGTTCACGTGTGTGGCTCAAAGCTAATTTCTGGTATTGTTGTGTAGCCAGTGGGGTGTACTGGTTTCGTTACACATAAATACACTTTTTTTATTGAGTTTGCCGAACCAATACTTCCATGTTAAAATCACAACGGGCCATACAAAATGCCTAAGATTCAAAGGGTGTACTGTCCTGTCTTGTAACTTCACAACTTCATATGAGTTTCTTCGTCGTGTTTTTCTCACAATTTTCTCTGATTCCAAAATGGTTGAAAGGGGCTCAAATATCCAGCTCCTGCGGCTTGCTCGATACATTCCAACCAAGTCACGCGGAAGGGTGTTTTAAAGTGTGATTGCGTACGCCAATCAAACGGTAAACTCTACTTTCAAGGTTCCTATTGGTGTGTCCTTAAATTGTGGGCGGAGGCGCGACCTTATAAGTAAATGTGAGTCTGCGATGCTGTAAGACTTTAGACGGAACAAGTGGCTGGAAGTAGACATATACTTGCCTGGTGCTAACTCAACGGAGTCTATTTTTTAAGCAGGTAATAATACGGGCGCCATTATCATCAACTGACTAGCTCCGTTGTTCGTTTAGTTTATTAACAAAACAATTTGCATAGGTACTGTGGTCGCCCTACAGATAAATCACGACAATATAAAAATGAATTGAGTAGGCTACTTTTCACAAATTAACATTTGTCAGGAAAGCAACAAAAAACGGCATTTTGTTTGTCGGAAAAAAAGTATTTAAAATGGATATGAACGTCTTTGAGACTAAGGTTGGGGAAGTGTAGCCTACTTTGTGTCCTTCATTCGGGGGATATGCACACCGTTTCTATTTAATTGAAGGTGAACTTGACTAAAATAATGTCGACACTACTCAATCTTTTCTACAGGCAAAAAGAAAACCTTCCCGAACATGAGTAAGGACACCGAGGTCGATATGAAGGATGTTGAGTTGAACGAGTTGGACCAGGAGAAACTACCGATGACCGGCGACGGACCGGGGGCTGAGAAGAACGGAAACTTGAAGCAGAAGGTACCGGAGGAGGATGTTAAGTTTACCGGGCTGTCGAAGGAAGAGCTCATGAAAGTCGCTGGCACACCCGGGTAAGTTAGGGGGTTGGTTGTTAATATCTTATACTTAAAAATAAAAAAAACGGTAACTATCTTAAATTCAACTTAATGTTGCTAGAAATCAATTAGCTTAATATGCAATGTAGTTATGTATATTGAACAAAAATATAAATGGAACATACAACAATTTCAAAGATTCTACTGAGTTACAGTTCATAAAAGAAGATCAGTCAATGGAAATAAATTCATTCGGTCCTAATCTATGGATTTCACATGACTGGGCAGGGGCTCAGCCTACACCCTCCAAGGCCCACCCACTTGGGAGCCAGGTCCGACCACTGGGGAGCCAGGCCCAGCCAATCAAAATGAGGTTTTCCCCACAAAAGGGCTTTAATACAGACCAAAATACTCCACAGCAACCCCCCCCCCCCCCCCCCCCCCCCCTTTCACCACCTCAGACAATCCTGCAGGTGAAGAAGCTGGATGTGGAGGTCCTGGGTTGGCGTGGTTACATGTGGTCTGCGGTTGTGAGGTCGGTTGGACATACTGACCAATGATCTAAAACGGCGGCTTATGGTTGTGAAATGAACAGTCAATTCTCTGGCAACAGCTCTGTTGGACATTCCTGCAGTCAGCATGCCAATTACACGCTCCCTCAAAACAAGAGACATCTGTGGCTTTGGGTTGTGTGACAAAACTGCACATTTTAGTTGCCTTTTGTCTCCAGCACAAGGTGCACCTGTGTAATAATTAGGCTGTTTAATCAGCGTAATTGGCAAAGGAGAAATGCTCACTAACAGGAATGTAAACAAATTTATGCACACAATTTGAGAGAAATGATCTCTTTGTGCCTATGGAAAATGTCTGGACTCGTATTTCAGCTCATGGAAAATAAGACCAACACTGTTGTGTTTATATTTTTTGTTCAGTATACAATTGAAACTTATTTTAGCCTATTTCTTCCCCTCTCCTCCTCTTCTTCTCTCTCCCCTCCAGGTGGGTGAGGACACGCTGGGTACTCCTGGTCTTGTTTTGGTTGGGCTGGGTGGGGATGCTGGCTGGGGCCATAGTGATCATCGTCCAGGCCCCCAGGTGTAAACCCATACCTGAGATGAACTGGTGGAATCAGGGTCCTCTCTATCAGATCGCTGACCTGGACGCCTTCAACCACGACAAGGGAATCAAAGGTGAGGGTATTCATACACACAGCATTATGGGTAATGTAGTATATCATACTGGTGGGATCAGGGTCCTCTCTGCCAGATAGAGGCGGCAGGGCAGCCTAGTGGTTAGAGTGTAGAGGCGGCAGGGTAGCCTGTGGTTAGAGTGTAGAGGGGGCAGGTAGACTAGTGGTTAGAGTGTAGGGGGGGCAGGTAGACTAGTGGTTAGAGTGTAGAGGTGGCAGGTAGCCTAGTGGTTAGAGTGTAGAGGTGGCAGGTAGCCTAGTGGTTAGAGTGTAGAGGCGGCAGGGTAGCCTAGTGGTTAGAGTGTAGAGGTGGCAGGTAGCCTAGTGGTTAGAGTGTAGGGGGGGCAGGGTAGCCTAGTGGTTAGAGTGTAGAGGCGGCAGGGTAGCCTAGTGGTTAGAGTGTAGAGGCGGCAGGGTAGCTTAGTGGTTAGAGTGTAGAGGCGGCAGGGTAGCCTAGTGGTTAGAGAGTTGGACTAGTCACCGGAAGGTTGCAAGTTCAAATCCCCGAGCTGACAAGGTACAAATCTCTCCCTGAACAGGCTGTTAACCCGCTGTTCCCAGGCCGTCATTGAAAATAAGAATTTGTTCTTAACTGACTTGCCGAGTTACATAAAGGTAAAATAAATACAAAAAAACAGGACATCATACACACAGCATTATGGGTAATGTAGTAGATCATGTGATTTAGAATGTCAGTATGTGATTTAGAATGTATGGACGTGATTTAGAATGTCAGGACGTGATTTAGATTGTATGGACGTGATTTAGAATGTCAGGACGTGATTTAGATTGTATGGACGTGATTTAGATTGTATGGACGTGATTTAGAATGTCAGGACGTGATTTAGAATGTCAGGATGTGATTTAGAATGTCAGGACGTGATTTAGAATGTCAGGACGTGATTTAGAATGTCAGGACGTGATTTAGAATGTCAGGACGTGATTTAGAATGTCAGGACGTGATTTAGAATGTCAGGACGTGATTTAGATTGTATGGACGTGATTTAGAATGTCAGGACGTGATTTAGAATGTCAGGACGTGATTTAGAATGTCAGGACGTGATTTAGATTGTATGGACGTGATTTAGAATGCCAGGATGTGATTTAGATTGTCAGGACATGACGTGATTTAGATTGTCAGGACGTGACTTGATTTAGAATGTCAACAGCCTATTTGAGCCCAAAGATGTGAAAACAGACTGAGTCTGATTTGTCTTGTGGTTGTATTTTGCCCAGTCAGTCCGAAGGGGCGCTGAGCGTCTCATGACTCCAGACTGCCCAGCGCCTGGTTTCCCAGAAGTATCTAAATGCTAAGTTAATTGTTAGAACCTGCTTAGGAGCATCGTTAAATCTTGGAGCTGTTTCCAGAAACCATCGTTACTAAAGTTGCACTTGGAAACGCTGGTTATTTATCCACTACCTCAGACCACTGGTTGAACGATGTGTAGTTGGATGTGTTTTCTACTTTATACACACGAGATCACTGTTAAACAAAAGAGTCCAGATGTTTATTTGTCTGTGGTGGCCGCTGAGAACTTCACGATGAAGTTGACTACAAATGCAAAGTTGCCAGTGTCTTTGCAATTGTTACATGAATGAAAATGAAAACCCGAGACGACTGCATTTACATAAATCCATTTAGTTTTATTTAGCTATTATGGCTTCCTACCGTCAATCCTTTTTGCCTTAAAATATGTCGTAATGTGTATATATTTCCTAATGTGTATATATGTCCTGATGTGTGTATATGTCCTGATGTGTGTATATATGTCCTGATGTGTGTATATGTCCTGATGTGTGTATATGTCCTGATGTGTGTATATGTCCTGATGTGTGTATATGTCCTGATGTGTGTATATGTCCTGATGTGTGTATATGTCCTGATGTGTGTATATGTCCTGATGTGTGTATATGTCCTGATGTGTGTATATGTCCTGATGTGTGTATATGTCCTGATGTGTGTATATGTCCTGATGTGTGTATATGTCCTGATGTGTGTATATGTCCTGATGTGTGTATATGTCCTGATGTGTGTATATGTCCTGATGTGTGTATATGTCCTGATGTGTGTATATGTCCTGATGTGTGTATATGTCCTGATGTGTGTATATGTCCTGATGTGTGTATATGTCCTGATGTGTGTATATGTCCTGATGTGTGTATATGTCCTGATGTGTGTGTATATGTCCTGATGTGTGTGTATATGTCCTGATGTGTGTGTATATGTCCTGATGTGTGTGTATATGTCCTGATGTGTGTGTATATGTCCTGATGTGTGTGTATATGTCCTGATGTGTGTGTATATGTCCTGATGTGTGTGTATATGTCCTGATGTGTGTGTATATGTCCTGATGTGTATATATGTCCTGATGTGTGTATATGTCCTGATGTGTGTATATGTCCTGATGTGTGTATATGTCCTGATGTGTGTGTATATGTCCTGATGTGTGTGTATATGTCCTGATGTGTGTGTATATGTCCTGATGTGTGTGTATATGTCCTGATGTGTATATATGTCCTGATGTGTATATATGTCCTGATGTGTGTATATGTCCTGATGTGTGTGTATATGTCCTGATGTGTGTATATGTCCTGATGTGTATATATGTCCTGATGTGTGTATATGTCCTGATGTGTGTATATGTCCTGATGTGTGTATATGTCCTGATGTGTGTATATGTCCTGATGTGTATATATGTCCTGATGTGTGTATATGTCCTGATGTGTGTGTATATGTCCTGATGTGTGTGTATATGTCCTGATGTGTGTATATGTCCTGATGTGTGTATATGTCCTGATGTGTGTATATGTCCTGATGTGTGTATATGTCCTGATGTGTGTATATGTCCTGATGTGTGTGTATATGTCCTGATGTGTGTGTATATGTCCTGATGTGTGTATATGTCCTGATGTGTGTATATGTCCTGATGTGTGT
>NC_034182.2:42122666-42197653 GCF_002021735.2 Oncorhynchus kisutch
GGTAACTGTTAAAATGAAGCTGTTCCGACACGTGGCCCTTTCACATTACCTAGCGTTTCCTTTGTTTTGACTGGTACCTGAACATGTATTCTGTTTTATTCATATGTAGTCACATGTTTTAACTGAGAAGGCTAGTTAAAAGCTACAACCCTAGCACTAGCAACATGCGCTAGCAACTTGCTCTACCAACCTGCACGAGCTACCTGCACAAGCTACCTGCACTAGCAAACCTGCACTAGCAAACCTGCACTAACTACCTGCAGTAGCAACCTGCACCCAGCAACATGCACTATCAACATGCACTAGCAACCTGTACTAGCAACCTGCACTAGCAAACTTGCACCAGCAACATTGACTAGCAACCTGCACTACCAACCTGCACTACCAACCTGCGCTAGCAACCTGCACCCAGCAACCTCTACTAAAAACATTGACTAGCAACCCCCACTAGCAACCTTCACTAACTACCTGCACTAGCAACATTGACTAGCAACATTGACTTGCAACTTTCACTAGCTACCTCCCTAGCAACCTGCACTAGCAACATTGACTAACAACCTGCACTAGCAACCTGTACTAGCAACATTGACTGCACTAGCAACATTGACTAGCAACCTGCACTAACTACCTGCACTAGCAACATTGACTAGCAACCTGCACTAGCAACCTGGACTAGCAACCTGGACTAGCAACCTGGACTAGCAACCTGGACTAGCAACCTGCACTAGCAACCTGCACTAGCAACATTGACTAGCAACATTGACTAGCAACATTGACTAGCAACCAGCACTAGCAACATTGACTAGCAACCTGCACTAGCAACATTGACTAGCAACCTGCACTAGCAACCTGCACTAACTACCTTCACTAGCAACATTGACTAGCAACCTTTACTAGCTACCTATACTAGCAACCTACACTAGCAACCTCCCCCCTCCTCTCGCTCTCTCCCCCCTCCTCTCGCTCTCTCCCCCCTCCTCTCGATTCTCTCTCTGTGTGTGTACTGACACGTGACCTACGTGTTGTGCACTAGCAACCTGCACTAACTACCTCTACTAGCAACATTGACTAGCAACCTGCACTATAGCAAACTTTCACTAGCAACATTGACAAGCAACCTGCACCCACCAACCTGCACTACCAACCTGCGCTAGCAACCTTCACTAGCAACCTGCACCCAGCAACCTCTACTAAAAACAGACTAGCAACCTGCACTAGCAACCTGCACTAGCAACATTGACTAATCATTGACTTGTAACTTCCCCAAGCTACCCATCCTAGCAACCTGCACTAGCAACCTGCACTAGCAACATTGACTAGCAACCTGCACTAGCAACATTGTCTAGCAACCTGCACTAGCAACATTGACTAGCAACCTGCACTAACTACCTGCACTAGCAACATTGACTAGCAACCTGTACTAGCAACCTGCACTAGCAACATTGACTAGCAACCTGCACTAACTACCTGTACTAGCAACCTCCCCCCCCCTCCTCTCGCTCTCTCCCCCCTCCTCTCGATTCTCTCTCTGTGTGTGTACTGACACGTGACCTACGGTATGGTATAGTATGGTACGGTGTGGTAAGGTATGGTATAGTATGGTAAGGTATGGTATAGTATAGTACGGTATGGTATAGTATAGTAAGGTACGGTATGGTATGGTATGGTATAGTATGGTATGGTATAGTATGGTATGGTATGGTATAGTATGGTATGGTATGGTATGGTAAGGTATGGTATGGTATAGTAAGGTATAGTATGGTAAGGTATAGTATGGTATAGTATAGTAAGGTATAGTATAGTATAATATAGTAAGGTACGGTATGGTATAGTATGGTAAGGTATGGTATAGTATGGTAAGGTATGGTATAGTATGGTAAGGTATGGTATAGTATAGTAAGGTATGGTATGGTATAGTAAGGTACGGTATGGTATGGTATGGTATAGTGAGGTATGGTATGGTATGGTAAGGTATGGTATAGTAAGGTATAGTAAGGTATGGTATGGTATGGTATAGTATGGTATGGTATAGTATAGTAAGGTACGGTATAGTATAGTATAGTATGGTATAGTAAGGTATAGTAAGTTATGGTATAGTATAGTAAGGTATGGTAAGGTATAGTAAGGTATGGTATAGTATAGTAAGGTATAGTAAGGTATAGTATGGTATAGTCTAGTATGGTGTATGGTATGGTACAGCATGGTATAGTAAGGTATGGTATAGTAAGGTATGGTATAGTATGGTACGTTATGGTATAGTATGGTATGGTGTAGTATGGCACAGTATAGTATGGTATGGTATAGTATGGCACGGTACAGTATAGTATAGTATGGTATGGTACAGTATAGTATGGTATGGTACAGTATAGTATGGTATAGTATGGTATAGAATAGTATGGTATAGAATAGTATGGTATATTATGGTACAGTATGGTATGGTACAGTATAGTATGGTAAAGTAAGGTATGGTATAGTAAAGTATGGTATGGTGTAGTGTAGTATAGTGTAGTATAGTGTGGTGTACACACCCCGCTGAGTGGAGTCATCCTCCTCATCACTAAACATTACATCATTATGTAATCTCTCTCCCCTCCCTCTCCTCCTCCTCTCCCCTCCCTCCCTCTCTTCCTCCTCTCCTCTCTCTTCCTCCTCTCCTCTCTCTTCCTCCTCTCCTCTCTCTTCCTCCTCTCCTCTCTTCCTCCTCTCCTCCCTCTCCTCCTCCTCCTCTCCCCTCCAGGCCCAGAAGAGTCATCGTCTGACATGTCGTTCGTGGTTTAAGACCCTCTCTGACCTGAGGGGTAAAGAACGTTCCCTCCTTCATGGGGACTACTTCCACCTCCACTCCTCCTCCACGTCCCTTGCTTTCCTGCGTCTGTGGGACCAGAGCGAGCGATACCTGACGGCCGTTAACTGGGGCTCCGCCACCTTAACCATGGTCCTCAACCACACAGGTATTTATTTCACTTGAATCATATTGAGACCAGACTATATCCTCAAAATGAATAAACGGTGACGCAACAACATATGAGAAGTCAAAACATGATTAAAACAAATCTGCATTCCAATACTGACAGGATTTCTCCTCCTCTTCCCAGAGCTGAGCCTCCCGGAGCAGGCTAAAGTGAAGCTTAGTACTGACCCTGAGAACCTGGCTGCAGACAGCTCTGTCTCGCTGGATAAACTGCTGCTGGGACCCGGACAGGCTGTCCTATTGGCCTTCCCCTTCGCTTAGGAGGGGCTAGAACAGAGACCAGGACTAGAACAGAGACCAGGACTAGAACAGAGACCAGGACTAGAACAGAGACCAGGACTAGAACAGAGACCAGGACTAGAACAGAGACCAGGACTAGAACAGAGACCAGGACTAGAACAGAGACCAGGACTAGAACAGAGACCAGGACTAGAACAGAGACCAGGACTAGAACAGAGACCAGGACTAGAACAGAGACCAGGACTAGAACAGAGACCAGGACTAGAACAGAGACCAGGACTAGAACAGAGACCAGGACTAGAACAGAGACCAGGACTAGAACAGAGACCAGGACTAGAACAGAGACCAGGACTAGAACAGGCCAGAATAAGAAACTACTAAACATAACAAAGGGAGAATGCAGAGAATGTTTTAGATCACAGAAAACAAGCAGAAGGAATATATAGTATAAACAGCAGTACTTAGCCAGTGCTTAAACATATTAAATGCCAGAATGACTATTTCCAACTGTTAAACCATTCCAGTTCAGATTTGATCAATGTTTTTTGGGGCCGTTGTCTCAAAAACATTTAAAAGGAACTTTTTAGTTCCGTTTTTTAAAATGTTTGTTTTATGACCTCTTGAGTTGAACTGTTGAAGTAGGAAAATATCAGTTTGAATTTAAAAATGTATTTTTTTTTCTTCAATCTGTTTATTCCATTCAGTGGAATATAATTGTTATTCAAATTGCTAGTATTGGAGAAGATTGCTAGATATTGTTCTGACTAAAATTTGAAAGGAGTAAAATAAAAGTCCTGTGTAATATTGCCTGGTGACAATCAAGCATCGACCCTTGTCGCCTTCCTTCCTTCTGATGTGTGTGTTCTATCTGTGGATGCCTCAGAGCTGTGCATACGGCTTGTGTGTGTACTACTTGTTCTGTTTGTGTGTGTGTGTGTGTGTGTGTGTGTGTGTGTGTGTGATATTGGCCTAATGCCACATGCTTTCCGTTAAGCTCAGGCAGAAGAACATTACAGGTGTGTTAATGTCAGCGCCATGAAACAGCCCAATGTGTCTCTCACCTCACGCAGGTGGTTAGAAGATATAAATACATCACGCTCTTGTTTGTTCATTCCAATTGATGCCGTGTGTGCTATATATTGTATGTTCACGTGCACGCAATTTGTGTCTTCAATACACACAGTCGTGTTCAGGCCTCTGTATTTGCAGTAATGTGGATGATTCAGTGCAGCCGTGTTGTGCGTGAACTTTCCTAAAGCCACACGTAGGCGAGGCCCGTTAACCTGCGGTTCGTGTTACCGTCGACAACACCATCTACCATGTTTAGGGTTTACTCCCCCACACATCAATTGAATGTATAATGTATTAATTTAAAATATTAAGAGGGTTTGTATCGTTTTAGCCAGGAGTTCTGAGTTGAGTTTCAAGCACAACTAAATCCTTACACTATTTTGACTATATATTTGAATCTGGTAAAAATATCTGCTGTAAAATGAAATATCAATATTTTAATCTTGTGAAATATCTACTGTAAATTATATATAATGAATATTATATTTGAATCTGGTAAAAATATCTGCTGTAAAATGAAATATCAATATTTTAATCTTGTGAAATATCTACTGTAAATTATATATAATGAATATTATATTTGAATCTGGTAAAATACCTTAAGTGTTTTAGTGCAGCTTTAATACTGTAAATTATATATAATTATATATTTTTGTAATTTTTTTAATCATATTGACTGATATTTGACTGTGATGATAGTAAAACACTAAGAGGCATATTCCATTGAATTGCTTTTTAATCCCGGGTTAGGGTTCATCTGTGTTTGGGAAACCACCTCTCATCATTTTAATTCATGCCCCGACGTGCGTTCGTCCTCAATGTGGCACTAGTGATTAGTGATGAGGTTCCTGTTACGTGGAGTCCATCTTTCAGAGTCAAATGACCGATAGCCTCTACGACTACTCTCTTATTAAAGTATTGATAGACCCTCTAACTTTCACTCTTTCTTGGCCGTTAGTCTGTACAAACCCATCAAAAATATTGTAGTATTTTACTATAGTTTATTTCATACCTGTCTGAAACAGTTTTTTTAGGTTTTCAGATTTTGGTTTATTTCTCAATACCTTGCCGTCGGGGTGAGGAGATACCGGGAACCAGATCGCCCCCAAGTTAGCACGCCGTCCCCGGCGGTCTGAAACCAGCCCCAACCACCTTCTGAACCACGGTGCACAGTCATGACATGCCTCTTGCTCTTACTGTCACCACCTCGCACATTTCAAACATCTTCATCCTCACCATCTTCATCAATAGATTCACATTTCATTCAACCCAAACTGTTACCACGTAGTGTAGTAAGAGGTGGAGAATGTATCCACCTGTCATACCTGAGTAAAAGTAAAGATACCTTAATAGACAATGACTCAAGTGAAAGTGTAAGTCCCCCAGTAAAACACCACTTGAGTAAAAATATTTGGTGAAAAAAATACTTAAGTATCAAAAGTAGAAGTATGAATAATTTTAAAATTCCTAATATTAAATTAAGCAAACTAGACAGCACAATTTATTTTTTATTGATTTAAAAAAACAAACATTTACGGATAGCCAGGGGCTAAAGTCCAAAGACATCATTTACAAACTAAACTTTACAAGCATTTGTGTTTAGTGATTCTTCCAGATCAGAGGCAGTAGGGATGTTCTCTTGACAAGCCTGTCAATTGGACCGTTTCTGTCCTAAACAATTACATTACTTTATTGAGGAATATAGTGAAGTAAAAGTTGCCAAAATAAATAAATAGTAAAGTACAGATACCCCCCCCCCCAAAAAAAAAAAAAACGGCTCAAGTTGTACTTGAAAGTATTTTTTTTACCTTAAGTACTTTACACCACTGAGTGTATTTTGGATGATAAATTGTACTGTCAGTATGATGTAGCTGTACAAACCTCCATTGCTATACTTTTATCTATATATTGATATATATAGTGTCTCAGTGCACAGCTGTGTTCTCTAAATAAAGCTGTTGGTAATGGGCTAGTAAATGTCAAACTGAGAGCTGTAAGGGAGGAGAGAGAGACCAGGTCAGATGTTGCTGTGTCAAACTGAGAGATGTAAGGGAGGTGAGAGAGAGACCAGGTCAAATGTTGCTGTGTCAAACAGAGATGTAAGGGAGGAGAGAGAGACAAGGCCAGATGTTGCTGTGTCAAACTGAGAGATGTAAGGGAGGTGAGAGAGAGACCAGGTCAGATGTTGCTGTGTCAAACTGAGAGCTGTAAGGGAGGAGAGAGAGACAAGGCCAGATGTTGCTGTGTCAAACTGAGAGCTGTAAGGGAGGAGAGAGAGACAAGGCCAGATGTTGCTGTGTCAAACTGAGAGATGTAAGGGAGGAGAGAGAGACCAGGCCAGATGTTGCTGTGTCAAACTGAGAGATGTAAGGGAGGAGAGAGAGACAAGGCCAGATGTTGCTGTGTCAAACTGAGAGATGTAAGGGAGGAGAGAGAGACAAGGCCAGATGTTGCTGTGTCAAACCGAGAGATGTAAGGGAGGAGAGAGAGACCAGGCCAGATGTTGCTGTGTCAAACTGAGAGATGTAAGGGAGGAGAGAGAGACAAGGCCAGATGTTGCTGTGTCAAACTGAGATGTAAGGGAGGAGAGAGAGACAAGGCCAGATGTTGCTGTGTCAAACCGAGAGATGTAAGGGAGGAGAGAGAGACCAGGCCAGATGTTGCTGTGTCAAACTGAGAGATGTAAGGGAGGAGAGAGAGACAAGGCCAGATGTTGCTGTGTCAAACTGAGAGATGTAAGGGAGGAGAGAGAGACAAGGTCAGATGTTGCTGTGTCAAACTGAGAGATGTAAGGGAGGAGAGAGAGACAAGGCCAGATGTTGCTGTGTCAAACTGAGAGATGTAAGGGAGGAGAGAGAGACAAGGCCAGATGTTGCTGTGTCAAACCGAGAGATGTAAGGGAGGAGAGAGAGACCAGGCCAGATGTTGCTGTGTCAAACTGAGAGATGTAAGGGAGGAGAGAGAGACAAGGCCAGATGTTGCTGTGTCAAACTGAGAGATGTAAGGGAGGAGAGAGAGACAAGGCCAGATGTTGCTGTGTCAAACTGAGAGATGTAAGGGAGGAGAGAGAGACCAGGCCAGATGTTGCTGTGTCAAACTGAGAGATGTAAGGGAGGAGAGAGAGACAAGGCCAGATGTTGCTGTGTCAAACTGAGAGATGTAAGGGAGGAGAGAGAGACAAGGCCAGATGTTGCTGTGTCAAACTGAGAGATGTAAGGGAGGAGAGAGAGACCAGGCCAGATGTTGCTGTGTCAAACTGAGAGATGTAAGGGAGGAGAGAGAGACAAGGCCAGATGTTGCTGTGTCAAACTGAGAGATGTAAGGGAGGAGAGAGAGACAAGGCCAGATGTTGCTGTGTCAAACTGAGAGATGTAAGGGAGGAGAGAGAGACAAGGCCAGATGTTGCTGTGTCAAACTGAGAGATGTAAGGGAGGAGAGAGAGACAAGGCCAGATGTTGCTGTGTCAAACTGAGAGATGTAAGGGAGGAGAGAGAGACAAGGCCAGATGTTGCTGTGTCAAACTGAGAGATGTAAGGGAGGAGAGAGAGACAAGGCCAGATGTTGCTGTGTCAAACCGAGAGCTGTAAGGGAGGAGAGAGAGACAAGGCCAGATGTTGCTGTGTCAAACAGAGATGTAAGGGAGGAGAGAGAGACAAGGCCAGATGTTGCTGTGTCAAACTGAGAGCTGTAAGGGAGGAGAGAGAGACAAGGCCAGATGTTGCTGTGTCAAACTGAGAGATGTAAGGGAGGAGAGAGAGACAAGGCCAGATGTTGCTGTGTCAAACCGAGAGCTGTAAGGGAGGAGAGAGAGACAAGGCCAGATGTTGCTGTGTCAAACCGAGAGCTGTGTTCGAGGTCTGGGCCCGCTTCTCTGTGGTGGATTGTTCTCTGTCTGTGTGTGTGTGTGTGTGTTCGTGTCATTTTGTTCCAGGATTGCAATGACGAGGTGTGTGAGAGATCAGAGGGCTCTCTCTCCCTACCTCCCTCACCTCCCTCTCTCTGTTTCTGTCTCTCTCCTTTTCTCATTCAGACACACACAGAGGTGAGATCAGGGGTTTTGAGAGAGCGACAGCGGGCCTATAACCGCTCCTACGAAACTCCCTCCCACACGTACGTAACGTACAGACAGACACAGACCACACACACACACACACATGTAGCAGAGCTGTGCCGTGATCACGCTGAAAGGATGAATGGTAAGTCTGCATCTCTGTCCTTGTCTATAAGTTTGAAAATTTGTGACTATACGGTCACAGGTTGCAATGCTGTGAAGATGGTTTTATATTGTACTGTGTCATTACGTGCAGGAACAGAAGCATCTTTGTTGACGCTGTTGACCCAATTGCACATCTGGCAAAAACAAAGATAAACCCTGTGGCTTTTTATACATGTCACTATCTGCTGGCTTAGTTATTTTATACTTTAAAAACAAGGAGATTTTTAATATTTTTTATTATATATTTTTGTTGATCACAAGGGCCTGAAAGAGCATGTGGCCGTACTCATGACAAGACTCCCCGTATAAAGTCCTGGCAGTGGCCGTACTCATGACAAGACTCCCCGTATAAAGTCCTGGCAGTGGCCGTACTCATGACAAGACTCCCCGTATAAAGTCCTGGCAGTGGCCGTACTCATGACAAGACTCCCCGTATAAAGTCCTGGCAATTGAAAACGTTTGCAAGAAACGGATCTCCTTGAAGTCCCCCCCCCCCCCCCCCCAGGACAGTCTATTGTTTTCAGGGGTTATGATTTATTAAAGCATTTAAATCTGGTGATTTTTGACCTTTTGACCCCATTCAGATTTTTATTAGGTTCCCATTCTCTACTCTCCTGGCGTCCCCCATCTATTGGTCTTTCTCTATTTGGGATCTAGAGGGGGACCGTTATTTCTGAACTGTGCCTCAAGCTCAAGGATATTTCTGCAAGCCTTTTTAAATGTCCTCCGTTTTCTCAGTCCGTTCCCAGCTTCTGCTCCATCCCGGTACTGTTGCTGAAAGACATGTAGTCATTCTGAAAAGATTGTTTACTCATCGCATCACAAATTGTACTCGTAGAGAATTTTGAAGAGGCCAGTTCAATAGTTATTTTGAAATTGCAGTATTTGGTGTTGACCTCATACGCATTTGTCATATTTTGGGTGCCGTGCATGCAGAGATGTAAACTAATCTATTCGCCTAGCCTGAGGCTAGTACTGTTCAGACCTGGTAAGAAGAAAATGTGTCCATCTAGCCTGTCAGGACGGTGGAATTTAGTCTTTTTAAATATCGCAATGAATGTTACTCGGGTTTGACTGAAATCCCAGTCTACTAGTGCAGCTGGCTAGTCAACTAAATCCTTAAGTTCCATCACTGCTGTGTTCATACCTCCTCTCACTCAAAATGTCATGGAGCATTTGGTCGTTGGGTTAATGTCCCGTTGGGTTATTGGTCGTTGGGTTATTGTCCCGTTGGGTTAATGGTTGTTTGGTTAATGGTCGTTGGGTTAATGTCCCGTTGGGTTATTGGTCGTTGGGTTAATGTCCCGTTGGGTTATTGTCCCGTTGGGTTATTGGTCGTTGGGTTATTGTCCCGTTGGGTTAATGTCCCGTTGGGTTATTGGTCGTTGGGTTATTGTCCCGTTGGGTTAATGTCCTGTTGGGTTAATGTCCCGTTGGGTTAATGGTCGTTGGGTTATTGGTTGTTGGGTTATTGGCCCGTTGGGTTAATGGTCGTTGGGTTAATGGTCGTTGGGTTAATGTCCCGTTGGGTTATTGGTCGTTGGGTTATTGTCCCGTTGGGTTAATGGTCGTTGGGTTAATGGTCGTTGGGTTAATGTCCCGTTGGGTTAATGTCCCGTTGGGTTAATGTCCCGTTGGGTTATTGGCCGTTGGGTTAATGGCCGTTGGGTTATTGGGCGTTGGGTTAATGTCCCGTTGGGTTATTGGTCGTTGGGTTAATGTCCCGTTGGGTTATTGGTCGTTGGGTTATTGTCCCGTTGGGTTATCGGTCGTTGGGTTATTGTCCCGTTGGGTTAATGTCCTGTTGGGTTATTGGTCGTTGGGTTATTGTCCCGTTGGGTTATTGTCCTGTTGGGTTAATGTCCCGTTGGGTTAATGTCCCGTTGGGTTAATGTCCCGTTGGGTTAATGGTCGTTGGGTTAATGTCCCGTTGGGTTAATGTCCCGTTGGGTTAATGTCCCGTTGGGTTATTGTCCCGTTGGGTTATTGTCCCGTTGGGTTATTGTCCCGTTGGGTTATTGTCCCGTTGGGTTATTGGTCGTTGGGTTATTGGATGTTGGGTTAATGTCCCGTTGGGTTATTGTCCCGTTGGGTTATTGTCCCGTTGGGTTAATGTCCCGTTGGGTTAATGTCCCGTTGGGTTAATGTCCCGTTGGGTTATTGTCCCGTTGGGTTATTGTCCCGTTGGGTTAATGTCCCGTTGGGTTATTGTCCCGTTGGGTTATTGTCCTGTTGGGTTATTGGTCGTTGGGTTATTGGTCGTTGGGTTAATGTCCCGTTGGGTTATTGGTCGTTGGGTTCATGGACGTTGGGTTAATGTCCCGTTGGGTTATTGGTCGTTGGGTTCATGGTCGTTGGGTTAATGTCCCGTTGGGTTAATGTCCCGTTGGGTTATTGTCCCGTTGGGTTAATGGTCGTTGGGTTATTGGTCGTTGGGTTAATGGTCGTTGGGTTAATGTCCCGTTGGGTTCATGGTCGTTGGGTTAATGTCCCGTGGGGTTATTGGTCGTTGGGTTATTGTCCCGTTGGGTTATTGGTCGTTGGGTTATTGGTCGTAGGGTTAATAGCTGTTGGGTTATTGTAACAACAAAAAAGCTATCTATATCTATAATTGTCATCATCAAAATAGATCCTCTACTGTCACAGAAGTAGGAAAATGCATATACAAATTTGTCTGATAACACGTCGTTGATTTTTACTGTAAAATAAATGCTTTTCCATATTTCAGGTTGAGTCTGAGAACCAGTTACTACCTGGATCGGCGGCTGACAGTAAGTCAATTTTCACCAATCAATACTTAAAAAAAAATTTAATCTGTTATTGTCAGTGACACAATATTTCTGAAAAAAAAAAAGCTTTATACTGGTCTAACGACAGCATAAAATATAAACTATATTAAAATATAATATAATTCTCAGTAGGGAATGTGCAACGGTTAAACCTTACCCGTGACCTTCATGACCTTTGGTTAATTAGTTATTTAGCACAGCGTCCAATCTGTACTGAGGATTAATAACTTTGTACCTTGTGAAAATAATTAATTTTCAGGAATTAGGTAAATTACATGTTTATGCGGTTTATTGGGTGAAACTAGACCGACCTCGTCACTTCAGGCGTGCCAACCTGCCGAGGGTTGATGGGTGATCTTATTCGTTCCCGTCAAACCTGCACTGAAACCTTCAGGCAGAAAGCTAAAGACATTTGAAGAAATTCACTGCAGTGTTTTGCCATCTGTTTTTAGGATGGAATATTTGGATATTTGGATAAATATAGGAAATTAGCATGATGTGGCTAGACCCAATAAATAGGTATATAAGAGGTATGTAATGGGTACATAATGGGTATGTAAATGGGTACATCATGAATATAATGGGTATGTAATGGGTACATAATGAATATAGTAGGTATATAATATAATAGATTCTGCTATAGTTAATTGTTTGGCCAGGGTTCAGATTCTGCTATAGTTAATCGTTTGGCCAGTGTTCAGATTCTGCTATAGTTAATTGTTTGGCCAGTGTTCAGATTCTGCTATAGTTAATTATTTGGCCAGTGTTCAGATTCTGCTATAGTTAATTATTTGGCCAGTGTTCAGATAATGCCATAGTTAATTGTTTGGCCAGTGTTCAGATTATGCTATAGTTAATTGTTTGGCCAGTGTTCAGATTCTGCCATAGTTAATTGTTTGGCCAGTGTTCAGATTATGCTATAGTTAGACTAAACACAATATACAACATTGGCTTTCCTGTCTGTGTTGTTCTTTCCCGTGTCTGAAACAGGACGTTACAAAAAATAATCAAGGAAATGCCTTTTTCCGTGCGGATACTAAGTGTGTCTTATTTCACCTGTATTGCAACTACCGTAAGTACGTTGTTGATCTCATCTCACCTTCTTTACGCGAGATGAGTCCTTCATCAATTCTTATTTAGTGATGAGAAATGTAGTGGATGAGATTGATCTGATAGAAAAAAGTCCAGTTTCCTCTCTGTCTCTCTCCTCTCTCTCTCTCTTCTCTCTCTCCGTTTCCGTCTCTCTCTGTCTCTCTCTGTCTCTCTCTGTCTCTCTCTGTCTCTCTCACTCTCTCTCTCTGTCTCTCTGTCTCTCTGTCTCTCTGTCTCTCTCTCTCTCTCTCTGTCTCTCTGTCTCTCTCTCTCTCTCTGTCTCTCTCTGTCTCTCTCTGTCTCTCTCTCTCTCTCTCTCTCTCTCTCTCTCTCTCTCTCTCCCTCTCTCTCCCTCTCCTCTCCCTCTCTCTCCTTCTCTCTCCCTCTCTCTCCCTCTCTCTCCCTCTCTCTCTCCCGCTCTCTCTCGCT
This sequence comes from Oncorhynchus kisutch, assembly GCF_002021735.2. Classification (NCBI taxonomy): domain Eukaryota; kingdom Metazoa; phylum Chordata; class Actinopteri; order Salmoniformes; family Salmonidae; genus Oncorhynchus; species Oncorhynchus kisutch. The sequence goes on from NC_034182.2 coordinate 42,135,475, forward strand.
CTCGCTCTCGCTCTCTCTCTCTCTCTCTCTCTCTCTCTCTCTCTCTCTCTCTCTCTCCTCTCTCTCTCTCTCTCTCTCTCTACTATAGGTAGTGATGTGTGGCAGCAGACTGAGAGGTCTCTGTTCAGTAAAGCGTTGACGACCCACGGCAAAGACTTCTCTCTCATCCAACAAATGGTTTACGTTCAACTTTCATGTCATTCCGTACTGATTCCTCATCTGCTGTATGTACCAAGGAATTTATGTTAACCTACTCACCCCTGTGTGTGTGTGTGTGTGTGTGTTGCAGGTGCAGACTAAGTGTGTGTCTCAGTGTGTGGAGTTCTACTATTCTCTCCAGGAAACTTCCTGACAAACAGAGGGAGCAGAGGGAGCAGGAACAGATGAGTGTAAGGAAGAGACCCTGTTATGAGACCCTCCCTCCCTCCCTCCCCTCCCTCCCTCCCTCCCTCCCTCCCTCCTCCCTCCCTCCCTCCCTCCCTCCCTCCCTTTCTCTCTCATGCCCTCCTCTCTCCCTTTCTCTCTCATGCCCTCCTCTCTTCCCTTTCTCTCTCATGTCCTCCTCTCTCCCTTTCTCTCTCATGTCCTCCTCTCTCCCTTTCTCTCTCATGTCCTCCTCTCTCCCTTTCTCTCTCATGTCCTCCTCTCTCCCTTTCTCTCTCATGCCCTCCTCTCTCCCTTTCTCTCTCATGCCCTCCTCTCTCCCTTTCTCTCTCATGTCCTCCTCTCTCCCTTTCTCTCTCATGCCCTCCTCTCTCCCTTCTCTCTCATGCCCTCCTCTCTCCCTTTCTCTCTCATGCCCTCCTCTCTCCCTTTCTCTCTCATGCCCTCCTCTCTCCCTTTCTCTCTCATACCCTCCTCTCTCCCTTTCTCTCTCATGCCCTCCTCTCTCCCTTTCTCTCTCATGTCCTCCTCTCTCATGCCCTCCTCTCTCTCTTTCTCTCTCATGCCCTCCTCTCTCTCTTTTCTCTCTCATGACCTCCTCTCTCCCTTTCCCTCTCATGTCCTCCTCTCTCCCTTTCTCTCTCATGTCCTCCTCTCTCCCTTTCTCTCTCATGTCCTCCTCTCTCCCTTTCTCTCTCATGCCCTCCTCTCTCCCTTTCTCTCTCATGCCCTCCTCTCTCTCTTTCTCTTGTTCTATTTGTCCTTCTGTCCATCCATCTCTTTCTCTCTGCTGTTAACCCTTACCTGTGATGCCTTTTGGTCTGTGTTGAAATAATTAGGAACAGCTGATAAATCTTTAGTCATCTTCTGATTTGCTGAGTCGCGTTCTAATTCACTAGATCATCTTCTGATTTGCTGAGTCGTGTTGAGGCTCACGGTCAGAATGGAGAGAATAGAGAGATTCTATGGTACTCAGATATCCTTTTACAGGTGGTGTCCCTCCTAAACCGATGGAACAGGTGGTACCAGCCCCGTCGTTGGCTACCAACTTCCCCTGTAAGCAGTGTGGAAAGTGAGTTTGCCCAACCCAATGATTGAACTATCTATACACCCTGCCTGAGTTTGAATATCGATCTTTGGGCAGATATTGTAATGTAGATAATTGTAGATAATCTTCATCTCTTTCTTGCCCTACCTCCCTCTCCCTCCCCTCCCTCCCTCCCTCCTCCCTCCTCCCCTCCCTCCCGTCCTCCTCCCCCCTCCCTCCCCCCTCCCCTCCCCCTCCCCTCCCTCCCTCCCTCCCTCCCTCCCTCCCTCCTCCCTCCCTCCCTCCCTCCCTCCCTCCCTCCCTCCCTCCCTCCCTCCCTCCCTTTAGGATGTTCTATAAGATAAAGAGTCGTAACGCCCATATGAAGATCCATAGGCAGCAGCAGGATGACTGGAGACACCCCCCAGGCCTCGTCATCAACCTAGCCCAGAACGTCACCCCCAACCTGGGAACCAATCTACCCCAGCTCCAGGCTTCAGGTCGGGCCTACCTCCCAGGCCCCATCAACAACAACAACAGCAACCACCACACTGGTGGCGCTCACACCATCATCATCAACAACAACACCAACAACAACATCAGTGATCCAAACATTCCAAACACCAATACCATGACCAATAGCAACAGTGTCAGTGTCATCGACTCCACCCCTAATCAGAGAGGACACGCCCCCCTCCTCTCTGTCCAGCAATCGTGGGACTTGTTTCAGTTGAACTCTAATCCTGCTGCAGGGTTTCTACTATGACCCGGAAGTGAAAGGAGCCATGGGGGTCACGGTGGGAGGGGTGAAAGGTCAAGTCCTCTGGCAGTAGAGTTCTGGAATCAGAATGAATAGAACTGACATGTATAGGACTACATTCACATTTTGAAAAGCATTTAAAATATATAAATATAGTGAGAAATCTGTAAATGATGTTTAATATTTAAATGTTTTGAATTTCAATTTTTATTAAAAATGGATTTTTGTGTCTCTATTGATCCATCTTTTACTTTCCCACTCAAATACAGACATCCATCTAACCAACCCGTTCTCCCTCCTAAATGGGAACATATAGACATACAGTACCAGTCGATAGTTTGGACACGCCGACTCATTCAAGGGTTTCTGTTTATTTTTTAAAACTATTTTCTTCTTTGTAGAATAATAGTGAAGACATCACAACTATGAAATAACACATATGGAATCATGTAGTAACCAAAAAAACTTTGCCTTGATGACAGCTTTGCACACACTTGTCATTCTCTCAACCAGCTTCATGAGGTAGTCACCTGGAATGCATTTCAATTAACAGGTATGCCTTCTTAAAAGTTGGAATTTGTTTCCTTCTTAATTTGTTTGAGCCAATCAGTTGTGTTGTGACAAGGTAGGGGTGGCATACAGAAGATAGCCCTATTTGGTAAAAGACCAAGTCCATATTATGGTAAGAACAGCTCAAATAAGCAAAGAGAAACGACTGTCCATCATCACTGTAAGACATGAAGGTCAGTCAATTCTGAGAATTTAAAGATCTTAGAAAGTTTCTTCAAGTGCGTTCTCAAAAACCATCAAGCGCTATGATGAAAATGTCTCTCATGAGGACCGCCACAGGAAAGGAAGACCCAGAGTTACCTCTGCTGCAGAGGATAAGTTCATTAGAGTTACCAACCTCAGAAATTGCAGCCAAAATAAATGCTTCACAGAGTTCAAGTAACAGACACATCTCAACATCATGTGTTCAGAGGAGACTGTGTGAATCAGGCCTCCATGGTGAAATTGCTCCAAAGACACCACTACTAAAGGACACCAATAAGAAGAGACTTGTTTGGGCCAAGAAACACGAGCAATGGACATTAGACCAGTGGAAATCTGCCCTTTGGTCTGATGAGTCCAAATGTTTTTGGTTCCAAGCGCAGTGTCTTTGTGAGATGCAGAGTAGGTGAATGGATGATCTCCGGATGTGTGGTTCCCACCGTGAAGCATGGAGGAGGAGGTGTGGGGGTGCTTTGCTGGTGACACTGTCTGCGATTCATTTAGAATTCAAGGCAAACTTAACCAGCATGGCTACCATAGCATTCTGTAGCGATACGCCATCCCATCTGGTTTGAGGTAAGTGGGATTATAAATTGTTTCTCAACAGAACAATGACCCAACACACCTCCAATGACCCAACCCACTTGAGATTGTTTGGGATGAGATGGACCGCAGACGGAAGGAAAAGCAGCCAACAAGTGCTCAGCATGTGTGTGAACTCCTTCAAGACTGTTGGAAAAGCATTCCAGGTGAAGCTGGTTGAGAGAATGCCAGGAGTGTGCAAAGCTGTCATGAAGGCTATTTGAAGAATCTCAAGTATAATTTTTTTTTTTTAATTTAACACTTTTTTTAGGTTACTACATGAATCCATAAGTGCTGTTTCATAGTTGTCATGTCTTCACAATAATGGAGAGAAATAAATAAAAACCTTTGAATGAGTAGGTGTGTTCAACCATTTGACTGGTACTGTGTCTGGTCTGAGTGCACTCTACATCAGTGGTCTCTTAATAAAGTTGTTGGTAACGGGCAAACTGAATGTCAAACTGAGAGATGTAAGGGAGGAGACAGAGAGACCAGGTCAAATGTTGCTGTGTCAAACAGAGATGTAAGGGAGGAGAGAGAGACCAGGTCAGATGTTGCTGTGTCAAACAGAGATGTAAGGGAGGAGAGAGAGACCAGGTCAGATGTTGCTGTGTCAAACAGAGATGTAAGGGAGGAGAGAGAGACCAGGTCAGATGTTGCTGTGTCAAACAGAGATGTAAGGGAGGAGAGAGACCAGGTCAAATGTTGCTGTGTCAAACAGAGATGTAAGGGAGGAGAGAGAGACCAGGTCAAATGTTGCTGTGTCAAACAGAGATGTAAGGGAGGAGAGAGAGACCAGGTCAGATGTTGCTGTGTCAAACAGAGATGTAAGGGAGGAGAGAGAGACCAGGTCAGATGTTGCTGTGTCAAACAGAGATGTAAGGGAGGAGAGAGAGACCAGGTCAGATGTTGCTGTGTCAAACAGAGAGATGTAAGGGAGGAGCGAGAGACCAGGTCAGATGTTGCTGTGTCAAACAGAGATGTAAGGGAGGAGAGAGAGACCAGGTCAGATGTTGCTGTGTCAAACAGAGATGTAAGGGAGGAGAGAGAGACCAGGTCAAATGTTGCTGTGTCAAACAGAGATGTAAGGGAGGAGAGAGAGACCAGGTCAGATGTTGCTGTGTCAAACAGAGATGTAAGGGAGGAGAGAGAGACCAGGTCAAATGTTGCTGTGTCAAACAGAGATGTAAGGGAGGAGAGAGAGACCAGGTCAGATGTTGCTGTGTCAAACAGAGATGTAAGGGAGGAGAGAGAGACCAGGTCAGATGTTGCTGTGTCAAACAGAGATGTAAGGGAGGAAAGAGAGACCAGGTCAGATGTTGCTGTGTCAAACAGAGAGATGTAAGGGAGGAGAGAGAGACCAGGTCAGATGTTGCTGTGTCAAACAGAGATGTAAGGGAGGAGAGAGAGACCAGGTCAGATGTTGCTGTGTCAAACAGAGATGTAAGGGAGGAGAGAGAGACCAGGTCAAATGTTGCTGTGTCAAACAGAGATGTAAGGGAGGAGAGAGAGACCAGGTCAGATGTTGCTGTGTCAAACAGAGATGTAAGGGAGGAGAGAGAGACCAGGTCAAATGTTGCTGTGTCAAACAGAGATGTAAGGGAGGAGAGAGAGACCAGGTCAAATGTTGCTGTGTCAAACAGAGATGTAAGGGAGGAGAGAGAGACCAGGTCAGATGTTGCTGTGTCAAACAGAGATGTAAGGGAGGAGAGAGAGACCAGGTCAGATGTTGCTGTGTCAAACAGAGATGTAAGGGAGAAGAGAGAGACCAGGTCAGATGTTGCTGTGTCAAACAGAGAGATGTAAGGGAGGAGCGAGAGACCAGGTCAGATGTTGCTGTGTCAAACAGAGATGTAAGGGAGGAGAGAGAGACCAGGTCAGATGTTGCTGTGTCAAACAGAGATGTAAGGGAGGAGAGAGAGACCAGGTCAAATGTTGCTGTGTCAAACAGAGATGTAAGGGAGGAGAGAGAGACCAGGTCAGATGTTGCTGTGTCAAACAGAGATGTAAGGGAGGAGAGAGAGACCAGGTCAAATGTTGCTGTGTCAAACAGAGATGTAAGGGAGGAGAGAGAGACCAGGTCAAATGTTGCTGTGTCAAACAGAGATGTAAGGGAGGAGAGAGAGACCAGGTAAGATGTTGCTGTGTCAAACAGAGATGTAAGGGAGGAGAGAGAGACCAGGTCAAATGTTGCTGTGTCAAACAGAGATGTAAGGGAGGAGAGAGAGACCAGGTCAGATGTTGCTGTGTCAAACAGAGATGTAAGGGAGGAGAGAGAGACCAGGTCAAATGTTGCTGTGTCAAACAGAGATGTAAGGGAGGAGAGAGAGACCAGGTCAAATGTTGCTGTGTCAAACAGAGAAGTAAGGGAGGAGAGAGACCAGGTCAGATGTTGCTGTGTCAAACAGAGATGTAAGGGAGGAGAGAGAGAGAGACCAGATCAAATGTTGCTGTGTCAAACAGAGATGTAAGGGAGGAGAGAGAGACCAGGTCAGATGTTGCTGTGTCAAACAGAGATGTAAGGGAGGAGAGAGAGACCAGGTCAAATGTTGCTGTGTCAAACAGAGATGTAAGGGAGGAGAGAGAGACCAGGTCAAATGTTGCTGTGTCAAACAGAGATGTAAGGGAGGAGAGAGAGACCAGGTCAGATGTTGCTGTGTCAAACAGAGATGTAAGGGAGGAGAGAGAGACCAGGTCAGATGTTGCTGTGTCAAACAGAGATGTAAGGGAGGAGAGAGAGACCAGGTCAGATGTTGCTGTGTCAAACAGAGATGTAAGGGAGGAGAGAGACCAGGTCAGATGTTGCTGTGTCAAACAGAGATGTAAGGGAGGAGAGAGAGACCAGGTCAGATGTTGCTGTGTCAAACAGAGATGTAAGGGAGGAGAGAGAGACCAGGTCAAATGTTGCTGTGTCAAACAGAGATGTAAGGGAGGAGAGAGAGACCAGGTCAGATGTTGCTGTGTCAAACAGAGATGTAAGGGAGGAGAGAGAGACCAGGTCAGATGTTGCTGTGTCAAACTGAGATGTAAGGGAGGAGAGAGAGACCAGGTCAGATGTTGCTGTGTCAAACTGAGATAAAAAGTAAATTAAGAAGAACATACTTTTACTTATGTACTTGTTTCTACACCACTGAAAACACTTAAGATGTTTTACCCAACTGGGCCCAGTCCTCTCTCTCACATATGTTTCCTTACACACACACACACACACACACACACACACACACACACACACACACACACACACACACACACACACAGACACAGACACACACACACACACACACACACACACACACACACACACACACACACACACACACACACACACACACACACAGACGCACACGCACACGCACACGCGCGCGCGCGCACGCACACACAGACGCAGACGCACGCGCACACGCACACGCACACGCAAATGTTTATTTATTTGACATTTACATTTGTACTTTTACTCTTTTTACATCATTACAACACCGTATATAGACATATGACATTTGAGTGTAATGTTTACTGTTAATTGTTTTGTTTATTTCACTTTTCTTGATCTATTTCACTTGCTTTGGAAATGTAAACAGATGTTTCCCAATGCCAACACAGCCCTTTGAATTGAGAGAGAGGGAGAGATGGAGACCGAGCGAGAGAGAGAGAGACAGAGAGAGGGGCTTAAAACTTATGGCTTGGGGGCAGTATTTCTGGATGAGAAGTGTGCCCAAAGTAAACTGCCTGTTACTCAGGCCCAGAAGCTAGGATATGCATATAATTGGATAGAAAACACTCTAAAGTTTCCAAAACTGTTAAAATAATGTCTCTGAGTATAACAGAACTGATATCTCAGATGAAAATCCATCCAGGAAGTGGGATATTTTTGATGTGGGTACATTTCTATTGAACACCTATACAGTATGTAATGGGATAGGACCCAGATTGCAGTTCCTATGCCTTCCACTAGATGTCAACAGTCTTTAGACATTGTTTCCGGCTTGTATTCTGAAAAATGAAGAAGAATGCGATCTTTCTGTCAGTGGACTGTAGAATGAAGCAGAGCTGGTTTGCGTGCGTGAGCGAGCGATTGCGCGCCCTTCGTTGTTTTTCCTTTCTATTGAATACGCTATTGTCCGGTTTAAATATGATTGATTATTTAGACAATAGACAACCTGACGATTAATCATAAACATCGTTTGACATGTTTTTGACACAATTTCCCAGGACTATTAGGATACATTCGTCTGGATATTGTGACCGCCATTGAGCCAGTGGAACACTGAACACAACGAAAATAAAGAGGGGTTTTATGGAACAAAATATTTATTGTGACTGCAACCAGATGAAGCTCATCAAAGCTAAGTGATTCATTTTATCGCTATTTCTGACTTTTGTAATTCCTCTACGACTAATGTCTGCATGCTTTTGTAAGCGGGGCGCTGTCCTCACCTGATCGCTATCGGTATGGTAACGAGAAGTTCATCTTTTAGCCGATGTATAACACCTGTATCTTTTATGAATGTTTATTCTGACTATTTCTGTATTTTGAATTTGGCGCTCTGCAATTTCACCGGATGTTGTCGAGGCTGGTCGCTAGGGAACGCCTGCGCCAGAGAGGTTAAACATTCAGCAGTTAGTCAGTCAGTCCAGTCAGTCCAGTCAGTCAGTCCAGCCAGTCAGTCCAGTCCAGCCAGTCAGTCAGTCAGTCAGCCAGTTAGTCAGTCAGTCCAGTCCAGCCAGTCAGTCCAGTCCAGCCAGTCAGTCAGTCAGTCAGTCAGTCAGTTAGTCAGTCAGCCAGTCAGCCAGTCAGTCCAGCCAGTCAGCCAGTCAGCCAGCCAGCCAGTCAGTCAGTCAGTCCAGTCAGTCAGCCAGTCTAGTCCAGTCCAGTCCAGTCAGTCCAGCCAAGTTAGTCCAGTCAGCCAGTCAGTCAGCCAGCCAGCCACAGTACCAAGCCTCTCCGCAGACAGAAGCCGATTCAGCGTACTGAGGTGTGTTAGACGTCACGTCCACTCATCCATCCCATCGACACGCTGTGTGTTTGTCCCCTCCCCTCTCCGCCTCCAAACCTGACGTGTGTGTAGGACCACGCCCAGTCTCTCTCACACCTTGTCTGTCTCACACACTGTCTGTCACACACTGTCTCTCTCACACACCGTCTCTCTCAAATCCATCAAACCGTCTGTCACACACCCTGTCTGTCACACACCCTGTCTGTCACACACTGTCTCTCTCACACACTGGTTGAGTGTTGTTGACATTGTTCTGCAGGGAGCATCACACAGAGAGACTCCAGGAGGAGCTGCTATGATACTGCTGTGGTACTGCTATGATACTGCTGTGGTACTGCTGTGGTACTGCTGTGGTACTGCTATGATACTGCTGTGGTACTGCTGTGGTACTGCTATGATACTGCTGTGGTACTGCTCTGATACTGCTATGATACTGCTGTGATACTGCTGTGGTACTGCTGTGGTACTGCTCTGATACTGCTGTGGTACTGCTGTGGTACTGCTGTGATACTGCTGTGGTACTGCTGTGATACTGCTGTGATACTGCTGTGATACTGCTGTGATACTGCTGTGGTACTGCTCTGATACTGCTGTGATACTGCTCTAATACTGCTATGATACTGCTCTGATACTGCTGTGATACTGCTGTGGTACTGCTGTGATACTGCTGTGATACTGCTGTGGTACTGCTGTGATACTGCTGTGATACTGCTGTGGTACTGCTGTGATACTGCTGTGATACTGCTGTGGTACTGCTGTGGTACTGCTGTGATACTGCTGTGATACTGCTGTGGTACTGCTGTGATACTGCTGTGATACTGCTGTGGTACTGCTGTGATACTGCTGTGGTACTGCTGTGATACTGCTGTGGTACTGCTGTGGTACTGCTGTGGTACTGCTGTGATACTGCTGTGATACTGCTGTGGTACTGCTGTGGTACTGCTATGATACTGCTATGGTACTGCTGTGATACTGCTGTGATACTGCTGTGATACTGCTGTGATACTGCTCTGATACTGCTGTGATACTGCTGTGATACTGCTGTGATACTGCTGTGGTACTGCTGTGATACTGCTGTGGTACTGCTGTGATACTGCTGTGATACTGCTCTGATACTGCTCTGATACTGCTGTGGTACTGCTCTGATACTGCTCTGATACTGCTGTGATACTGCTCTAATACTGCTATGATACTGCTCTGATACTGCTGTGATACTGCTGTGATACTGCTGTGATACTGCTCTGATACTGCTGTGATACTGCTCTAATACTGCTATGATACTGCTCTGATACTGCTGTGATACTGCTGTGGTACCTCTGTGGGTCTGCTGGTGTGTGAGAGCTGTTTAGGATTTTGTGTGTTAACCCTGTGGACGTTGTAAACTTCTGGACGTTGTAAACTTGTGTACACTTTGAGAACTTTCAAAGAGAGAGAGAGAGTTGCATTCATCACATGAGCCGAATACAACAGGTTCAGACCTCACAGTGAAATGCTGACTGACAAGCCCTTAACCAACAATGCAGTTTTTATTCAAATAAACTGAAGTAAAACATGTAAATTGTCTGGGTAGACATTTGATGAACGTCGTCCTCCACATGTTGTAGGTTGGCAAAGGGTGTGTGTTGTGTTGTAGTGTGTGTGTTGTGGTGTGTGTGTTGTGGTGTGTGTGTGTGTGTTGTGGTGTGTGTGTTGTGTTATGGTGTGTGTGTGTTGTTAAGGTGTGTTGTGGTGTGTGTGTTGTTGTGGTGTGTGTGTTGTGTTGTAGTGTGTGTGTTGTTAAGGTGTGTTGTGGTGTGTGTGTTGTGTTATGGTGTGTGTGTTATGGTGTGTGTGGGTTGTGTTGTAGTGTGTGTGTTGTGGTGTGTGTGTTGTGTTGTGGTGTGTGTGTTGTGTTGTAGTGTGTGTGTTGTTAAGGTGTGTTGTGGTGTGTGTGTTGTGTTGTAGTGTGTGTGTTGTGTTGTAGTGTGTGTGTTGTGGTGTGTGTGTTGTGTTGTGGTGTGTGTGTTATGGTGTGTGTGTGTTGTTAAGGTGTGTTGTGGTGTGTGTGTTGTTGTGGTGTGTGTGTTGTGTTGTAGTGTGTGTGTTGTTAAGGTGTGTTGTGGTGTGTGTGTTGTGTTATGGTGTGTGTGTTATGGTGTGTGTGGGTTGTGTTGTAGTGTGTGTGTTGTGGTGTGTGTGTTGTGTTGTGGTGTGTGTGTTGTGTTGTAGTGTGTGTGTTGTTAAGGTGTGTTGTGGTGTGTGTGTTGTGTTGTGGTGTGTGTGTTGTGTTGTAGTGTGTGTGTTGTGGTGTAGTGTGTGTGTTGTGGTGTAGTGTGTGTGTTGTGTTGTAGTGTGTTGTGTTGTTAAGGTGTGGTGTGTATGTGTTGTGTTGTTGTGGTGTGTGTGTTCTGTTGTTATGGTGTGTTGTGGTGTGTGTGTTGTGTTATGGTGTGTTGTGGTGTGTTATGGTGTGTTATGGTGTGTTGTGGTGTGTGTGTTGTGTTATGGTATGTTGTGGTGTGTTATGGTGTGTTATGGTGTGTTGTGGTGTGTGTGTTGTGTTATGGTGTGTTGTGGTGTGTTATGGTGTGTTGTGGTGTGTTGTGGTGTGTGTGTTGTGTTATGGTGTGTTGTGGTGTGTTATGGTGTGTTATGGTGTGTTGTGGTGTGTTATGGTGTGTTATGGTGTGTTATGGTGTGTTATGGTGTGTGTGTTGTGTTATGGTGTGTTGTGGTGTGTTATGGTGTGTTATGGTGTGTTGTGGTGTGTGTGTTGTGTTATGGTGTGTTGTGGTGTGTTATGGTGTGTTATGGTGTGTTGTGGTGTGTTATGGTGTGTTGTGGTGTGTTATGGTGTGTGTGGTGTGTTATGGTGTGTTGTGGTGTGTTATGGTGTGTTATGGTGTGTGTGTTGTGTTATGGTGTGTTATGGTGTGTTATGGTGTGTTATGGTGTGTTATGGTGTGTGTGTTGTGTTATGGTGTGTTGTTGTGTGTGTAACTTCAGTAGTTGGTGATCAAATATCAAACTGGGAGATATTCTCTAGTGCTGGATTTTTTTAAATTAAAAAACAACAACAAATGTTTCAATTTATTTAAGTCTGAAAGTCAGTTAAGGACAACTTCTGGGTCTGAGGGTTAGAAACGACCCTTGTGACAGTGTACTGACTGTCCAACTGGTACGGTATGTGTACTGCTTAGTCTAATGGGCTGTCTCTATTCTCTAGTCTAATGAGCTGTCTCTATTCTCTAGTCTAATGGGCTGTCTCTATTCTCTAGTCTAATGGGCTGTCTCTATTCTCTAGTCTAATGGGCTGTCTCTGTTCTCTAGTCTAATGAGCTGTCTCTATTCTCTAGTCTAATGGGCTGTCTCTATTCTCTAGTCTAATGGGCTGTCTCTATTCTCTAGTCTAATGGGCTGTCTCTATTCTCTAGTCTAATGAGCTGTCTCTATTCTCTAGTCTAATGGGCTGTCTCTATTCTCTAGTCTAATGGGCTGTCTCTATTCTCTAGTCTAATGGGCTGTCTCTATTCTCTAGTCTAGAAAATACCCGAGCTCTGAAGCAAGCTTCCAGAAAATTGGAACGGAAATGGCGCCACACCAAACTGGAAGTCTTCCGACTAGCTTGGAAGGACGGTACCGTGCAGTACCGAAGAGCCCTTACTGCTGCTCGATCATCCTATTTTTCTAACTTAATTGAGGAAAATAAGAACAATCCGAAATTCCTTTTTAATACTGTCGCAAAGCTAACTAAAAAGCAGCATTCCCCAAGAGAGGATGACTTTCACTTTAGCAGTGATAAATTCATGAACTTCTTTGAGGAAAAGATTATGATTATTAGAAAGCAAATTACGGACTCCTCTTTAAACCTGCGTATTCCTCCAAACCTCAGTTGTCCTGAGTCTGCACAACTCTGCCAGGACCTAGGATCAAGAGAGATGCTCAAGTGTTTTAGTACTATATCTCTTGACACAATGATGAAAATAATCATGGCCTCTAAACCTTCAAGCTGCATACTGGACCCTATTCCAACTAAACTACTGAAAGAGCTGCTTCCTGTGCTTGGCCCTCCTATGTTGAACATAATAAACGGCTCTCTATCCACTGGATGTGTACCAAACTCACTAAAAGTGGCAGTAATAAAGCCTCTCTTGAAAAAGCCAAACCTTGACCCAGAAAATATAAAAAACTATCGGCCTATATCGAATCTTCCATTCCTCTCAAAAATATTAGAGAAGGCTGTTGCGCAGCAACTCACTGCCTTCCTGAAGACAAACAATGTATACGAAATGCTTCAGTCTGGTTTTAGACCCCATCATAGCACTGAGACGGCACTTGTGAAGGTGGTAAATGACATTTTAATGGCATCGGACCGAGGCTCTGCATCTGTCCTCGTGCTCCTAGACCTTAGTGCTGCTTTTGATACCATCGATCACCACATTCTTTTGGAGAGATTGGAAACCCAAATTGGTCTACACGGACATGTTCTGGCCTGGTTTAGATCTTATCTGTCGGAAAGATATCAGTTTGTCTCTGTGAATGGTTTGTCCTCTGACAAATCAACTGTAAATTTCGGTGTTCCTCAAGGTTCCGTTTTAGGACCACTATTGTTTTCACTATATATTTTACCTCTTGGGGATGTTATTCGAAAACATAATGTAAACTTTCACTGCTATGCGGATGACACACAGCTGTACATTTCAATGAAACATGGTGAAGCCCCAAAATTGCCCTCGCTAGAAGCATGTGTTTCAGACATAAGGAAGTGGATGGCTGCAAACTTTCTACTATTAAACTCGGACAAAACAGAGATGCTTGTTCTAGGTCCCAAGAAACAAAGAGATCTTCTGTTGAATCTGACAATTAATCTTAATGGTTGTACAGTCGTCTCAAATAAAACTGTGAAGGACCTCGGCGTTACTCTGGACCCTGATCTCTCTTTGAAGAACATATCAAGACCATTTCGAGGACAGCTTTTTTCCATCTACGTAACATTGCAAAAATCAGAAACTTTCTGTCCAAAAATTATGCAGAAAAATTTATCCATGCTTTTGTCACTTCTAGGTTAGACTACTGCAATGCTCTATTTTCCGGCTACCCGGATAAAGCACTAAATAAACTTCAGTTAGTGCTAAATACGGCTGCTAGAATCCTGACTAGAACCAAAAAATTTGATCATATTACTCCAGTGCTAGCCTCTCTACACTGGCTTCCTGTCAAAGCAAGGGCTGATTTCAAGGTTTTACTGCTAACCTACAAAGCATTACATGGGCTTACTCCTACCTATCTCTCTGATTTGGTCCTGCCGTACATACCTACACGTACGCTACGGTCACAAGACGCAGGCCTCCTAATTGTCCCTAGAATTTCTAAGCAAACAGCTGGAGGCAGGGCTTTCTCCTATAGAGCTCCATTTTTATGGAACGGTCTGCCTACCCATGTCAGAGACGCAAACTCGGTCTCAACCTTTAAGTCTTTACTGAAGACTCATCTCTTCAGTGGGTCATATGATTGAGTGTAGTCTGGCCCAGGAGTGGGAAGGTGAACGGAAAGGCTCTGGAGCAACGAACCGCCCTTGCTGTCTCTGCCTGGCCTGTTCCCCTCTTTCCACCGGGATTCTCTGCCTCTAACCCTATTACAGGGGCTGAGTCACTGGCTTGCTGGGGCTCTCTCATGCCGTCCCTGGAGGGGGTGCGTCACCTGAGTGGGTTGATTCACTGTTGTGGTCATCCTGTCTGGGTTGGCGCCCCCCCCTTGGGTTGTGCCGTGGCGGAGATCTTTGTGGGCTATACTCAGCCTTGTCTCAGGATGGTAAGTTGGTGGTTGAAGATATCCCTCTAGTGGTGTGGGGGCTGTGCTTTGGCAAAGTGGGTGGGGTTATATCCTTCCTGTTTGGCCCTGTCCGGGGGTGTCCTCGGATGGGGCCACAGTGTCTCCTGACCCTTCCTGTCTCAGCCTCCAGTATTTATGCTGCAGTAGTTTATGTGTCGGGGGGCTGGGGTCAGTTTGTTATATCTGGAGTACTTCTCCTGTCCTATTCGGTGTCCTGTGTGAATCTAAGTGTGCGTTCTCTAATTCTCTCCTTCTCTCTTTCTTTCTCTCGGAGGACCTGAGCCCTAGGACCATGCCCCAGGACTACCTGACATGATGACTCCTTGCTGTCCCCAGTCCACCTGGCCATACTGCTGTTCCAGTTTCAACTGACCTGAGCCCTAGGACCATGCCCCAGGACTACCTGACATGATGACTCCTTGCTGTCCCCAGTCCACCTGGCCATGCTGCTGCTCCAGTTTCAACTTCCACCTGACAGTGCTGCTGCTCCAGTTTCAACTGTTCTGCCTTATTATTATTCGACCATGCTGGTCATTTATGAACATTTGAACATCTTGGCCATGTGCTGTTATAATCTCCACCCGGCAGGGCCAGAAGAGGACTGGCCACCCCACATAGCCTGGTTCCTCTCTAGGTTTCTTCCTAGGTATTGGCCTTTCTAGGGAGTTTTTCCTAGCCACCGTGCTTCTACACCTGCATTGCTTGCTGTTTGGGGTTTTAGGCTGGGTTTCTGTACAGCACTTTGAGATATCAGCTGATGTACGAAGGGCTATATAAATAAATTTGATTTGATTTGATTTAGTCTAATGGGCTGTCTCTATTCTCTAGTCTAATGGGCTGTCTCTATTCTCTAGTCTAATGGGCTGTCTCTATTCTCTAGTCTAATGGGCTGTCTCTATCTCTAGTCTAATGGGCTGTCTCTATTCTCTAGTCTAATGGGCTGTCTCTATTCTCTAGTCTAATGGGCTGTCTCTATTCTCTAGTCTAATGGGCTGTCTCTATTCTCTAGTCTAATGAGCTGTCTCTATTCTCTAGTCTAATGGGCTGTCTCTATTCTCTAGTCTAATGGGCTGTCTCTATTCTTTAGTCTAAAGGGATGTCTCTATTCTCTAGTCTAATGGGCTGTCTCTATTCTTTAGTCTAATGGGCTGTCTCTACTCTCTAGTCTAATGGGCTGTCTCTATTCTCTAGTCTAATGGGCTGTCTCTATTCTCTAGTCTAATGGGCTGTCTCTATTCTCTAGTCTAATGAGCTGTCTCTATTCTCTAGGTTAATGGGCTGTCTCTATTCTCTAGTCTAATGGGCTGTCTCTATTCTCTAGTCTAATGGGCTGTCTCTATTCTCTAGTCTAATGGTCTGTCTCTATTCTCTAGTCTAATGGGCTGTCTCTATTCTCTAGTCTAATGAGCTGTCTCTATTCTCTAGTCTAATGGGCTGTCTCTATTCTCTAGTCTAATGAGCTGTCTCTATTCTCTAGTCTAATGGGCTGTCTCTATTCTCTAGTCTAATGAGCTGTCTCTATTCTCTAGTCTAATGGACTGTCTCTATTCTCAAACACTCTCAGGCACCCATCATCTCACCTGTCTTACCAAACACCTCCCCACCATCTCACCTGTCTTACCAAACACCTTCCCATTCTGCCGAGACTGTATATGTGTTTGTTCTCTTAAAGGGAGGCTATTAGTCAGTTTTGAAGCCTTTTCCCCATCGTAGCCTCGTGACCTCTGTGGAGCCTATTGACTGTAGTACCAGTTATCACCACAGAGTGGCAGCAGAGGCCTGTAGTAACACAGACCCATCAGCATCACTTAGACAGCAGAAGAAACATTAGGGAAGTTGTCCAACTGAATGCCTTCAACTGAAGTCTGTTTTCCGCATTTAACCCAACCCCTCTGATTCAGAGAGGTGTGTCTTCCACATTTAACCCAACCCCTCTGATTCAGAGAGGTGTGTCTTCCACATTTAACCCAACCCCTCTGAATCAGAGAGGTGTGTCTTCCACATTTAACCCAACCCCTTTGATTCAGAGAGGTGTGTCTTCCACATTTAACCCAACCCCTCTGAATCAGAGAGGTGTGTCTTCCACATTTAACCCAACCCCTCTGAATCAGAGAGGTGTGTCTTCCACATTTAACCCAACCCCTCTGAATCAGAAAGGTGTGTCTTCCACATTTAACACAACCCCTGTGATTCAGAGAGGTGTGGGGGGCTGCCTTAATCAACATCTATGTCTTTGGCACAAGTGGAACAGTGGGTTAACTGCCTTGCTCATCGGCTGAACGTCAGATTTTTACCTTGTCAGCTCGGGGATTCGATCCAGCAACCTTCCGGTTACTGGACCAACGCTCTAACCACTAGACATTAACATATACAGCTGAACAACTACTGAGTCGAGGCGAGGAGAATTAGGTGAGATGAGGAGAATTAGGTGAAGCGAGGAGAATTAGGTGAGGTGAGGAGAATTAGGTGAGGTGAGGAGAATTAGGTGAGGTGAGGAGAATTGGGTGAGATGAGGAGAATTAGGTGAGGTGAGGAGAATTAGGTGAGGTGAGGAGAATTAGGTGAGGAGAATTAGGTGTGGTGAGGAGAATTTGGTGAGGTGAGGAGAATTAGGTGAGGTGGGGAGAATTAGGTGAGGTGAGGAGAATTAGGTGAGGTGGGGAGAATTAGGTGAGGTAAGGAGAATTAGATGAGATGAGGAGAATTAGGTGAGGTGGGGAGAATTAGGTGAGGTGGGGAGAATTAGGTGAGGTGGGGAGAATTAGGTGAGGTGGGGAGAATTAGGTGAGGTGGGGAGAATTAGGTGAGGTGAGTTGAGGTGGACGAGGTGAGGTGGGGAGAATTAGGTGAGGTGAATGAGTTGAGTGGGTGAGGTGACTGAGATGAGATGAATGAGATGGGGTGAGGTGAATGAGATGATTGGATGAGATGAGGTGAGGTGACTGAGATGAGATGAATGAGGTGCTTTCTTTGAACTTAGGAGGTAATAAGGCTGAGAAATTGGGGTTAGATTGTGTCTTGAGATGCTAGTCAGATATTGATGTGTGTGTGTCAGTGTGTGTGTTTATCAGTGTGTGTGTTAGTGTGTGTGTTGAGGTGATAATCAAATATTGATCTGTATGTGTGTCAGTGTGTGTGTGTGTTAGTGTGTGTGTGTCAGTGTGTGTCAGTGTGTGTGTGTCAGTGTGTGTGTGTGTGTGTCAGTGTGTGTGTTTATCAGTGAGTGTGTGTGTTGAGGTGATAGTCAAATATTGATGTGTGTGTGTGTGTGTGTGCGTGTGTTAGTGTGTGTGTCTCAGTGTGTGTGGGTGTTAGTGTGTGTCTGTCAGTGTGTGTGTGTGTGTGTCAGTCGGTGTGTGTGTCAGCGTGTGTGTGTGTGTGTGTGTGTCAGTGTGTGTGTGTCAGTGTGTTAGTGTGTCAGTGTGTGTGTGTGTTAGTGTGTCAGTGTGTGTGTGTTAGTGTGTCAGTGTGTGTGTGTTAGTGTGTCAGTGTGTGTGTGTTAGTGTGTCAGTGTGTGTGTGTCAGTGTGTGTGTGTTAGTGTGTCAGTGTGTGTGTGTTAGTGTGTCAGTGTGTGTGTGTTAGTGTGTCAGTGTGTGTGTGTGTGTGTGTCAGTGTGTGTGTGTCAGTGTGTCAGTGTGTGTGTGTTAGTGTGTCAGTGTGTGTGTGTGTTAGTGTGTCAGTGTGTGTGTGTTAGTGTGTCAGTGTGTGTGTGTTAGTGTGTCAGTGTGTGTGTGTTAGTGTGTCAGTGTGTGTGTGTGTGTGTTAGTGTGTCAGTGTGTGTGTGTTAGTGTGTCAGTGTGTGTGTGTTAGTGTGTCAGTGTGTGTGTGTTAGTGTGTCAGTGTGTGTGTGTTAGTGTGTCAGTGTGTGTGTGTTAGTGTGTCAGTGTGTGTGTGTTAGTGTGTCAGTGTGTCAGTGTGTTAGTGTGTCAGTGTGTGTGTACCTGACACCATTCACTTTACAGAAGCCCCCACACAGCCTGTTCAGATGAATCTGTTCTTCATATAGTTGCTGCTTGTGTATCTGATCTGGCAGCCCGGCCAGGTCCTTCTCAGTCCAAGTCTGCGTCCCTAAGGGCAGTGAACTACTTTTGACCAGGCTCTAAGACTCAAGGCAGTGCACTATATAGGGAATAGGGCTCTGGTCTAAAGTAGTGTACTATATAGGGAATAGGGCTCTGGTCTAAAGTAGTGCGCTGTATAGGGAATAGGGCTCTGGTCTAAAGTAGTACCACTATATAGGGAATAGGGCTCTGGTCTATAGTAGTGCACTATATAGGGAATAGGGCTCTGGTCTATAGTAGTGCATTATGTAGGGAATAGGACTCTGGTCTATAGTAGTGCACTATATAGGGAATAGGGCTCTGGTCTATAGTAGTGCACTATATAGGGAATAGGGCTCTGGTCTATAGTAGTGCACTATATAGGGAATAGGGCTCTGGTCTAAAGTAGTGCACTATATAGGGAATAGGGCTCTGGTCTAAAGTAGTACCACTATATAGGGAATAGGGCCCTGGTCTAAAGTAGTACCACTATATAGGGAATAGGGCCCTGGTCTAAAGTAGTGCACTATATAGGGAATAGGGCTCTGGTCTAAAGTAGTACCACTATATAGGGAATAGGGCCCTGGTCTAAAGTTGTGCACTATATAGGGAATAGGGCCCTGGTCTAAAGTAGTACCACTATATAGGGAATAGGGCTCTGGTCTAAAGTAGTACCACTATATAGGGAATAGGGCCCTGGTCTAAAGTAGTGCACTATATAGGGAATAGGGCTCTGGTCTAAAGTAGTACCACTATATAGGGAATAGGGCCCTGGTCTAAAGTAGTGCACTATATAGGGAATAGGGCTCTGGTCTAAAGTAGTACCACTATATAGGGAATAGGGCCCTGGTCTAAAGTAGTGCACTATATAGGGAATAGGGCTCTGGTCTAAAGTAGTACCACTATATAGGGAATAGGGCCCTGGTCTAAAGTAGTGCACTATATAGGGAATAGGGCTCTGGTATAAAGTAGTACCACTATATAGGGAATAGGGCCCTGGTCTAAAGTAGTGCACTATATAGGGAATAGGGTGCCCTTTGGCATGCAGACCCGTGTCATCTATCATTCCTTGATAGAATATCATAATTTTTGTTTGTCTGGGAACATACCCAGAGTGTGTGTGTGTGCGTGTGTGGGTGAGTGTGTGTGTGTGTGTGTGCGTGCGTGTGCGTGTCCGTGCGTGCGTGCGTGCCGATGTGCGTGTGTGCGTGCACGTGTGAGTGCGTGCGCGTGTGTGTGTGTGCGCGCGCGGCGGAGCAGCCATCCCTATCACCAGTCTCACTGTCTTCTGTTGTGGAGCGCCCTGCCAACCGTCTCCCCTAACAACAGGGCAGCCCATAATGAGTGTTCTCCGTAACTAAGGCCAGATGGTGTCTCTGTGTTCAGTTCTCTACACTGCTACTCTGGATCGTTATGATGTCGTAATGAGGAAGGCAACCGTCTCCCCTAACAACAGGGCAGCCTGTTGGAAATTTAAATATGAAGCAGACCTCTGGAGTTTTTAAAACCTGCTGTATGTAAGATGTTGTGTGCTATGGCTTAGAACAATATATGGCTTAGAACAATATATGGCTTAGAACAATATATGGCTTAGAAAAATATATGGCTTAGAACAACAAAAAAATATATGTATAAATAGCTTGGAAAATAAATAAATAAATATATATATATATATATAGACATAGCTTAGAAAAGAAATAAATAAATATATATATATATATATAGACATAGCTTAGAAAAGAAATAAATAAATATATATATATATATATAGACATAGCTTAGAAAGAAATAAATAAATATATATATATATATATAGACATAGCTTAGAAAAGAAATAAATAAATATATATATATATATATAGACATAGCTTAGAAAATAAATAAATAAATAAATATATATATTTAAATTCTAAGCTATTTATATAGTGTGGGTGGTAACCTGTAAGACGGGTGTTGCTTGGGTGAGTGTGGGTGGTAACCTGTAAGACGGGTGTTGCTTGGGTGAGTGTGGGTGGTAACCTGTAAGACGGGGTGTTGCTTGGGTGAGTGTGGGTGGTAACCTGTAAGACGGGGTGTTGCTCGGGTGAGTGTGGGTGGTAACCTGTAAGACGGGGGTGTTGCTCGGGTGAGTGTGGGTGGTAACCTGTAAGACGGGGTGTTGCTCGGGTGAGTGTGGGTGGTAACCTGTAAGACGGGTGTTGCTCGGGTGAGTGTGGGTGGTAACCTGTAAGACGGGTGTTTGCTCGGGTGAGTGTGGGTGGTAACCTGTAAGACGGGTGTTGCTCGGGTGAGTGGTGGGTGGTAACCTGTAAGACGGGTTGTTGCTCGGGTGAGTGTGGGTGGTAACCTGTAAGACGGGTGTTGCTCGGGTGAGTGTGGGTGGTAACCTGTAAGACGGGTGTTGCTCGGGTGAGTGTGGGTGGTAACCTGTAAGACGGGTGTTGCTCGGGTGAGTGTGGGTGGTAACCTGTAAGACGGGTGTTGCTCGAGTGAGTGTGGGTGGTAACCTGTAAGACGGGTGTTGCTCGGGTGAGTGTGGGTGGTAACCTGTAAGACGGGTGTTGCTTGGGTGAGTGTGGGTGGTAACCTGTAAGACGGGGTGTTGCTCGGGTGAGTGTGGGTGGTAACCTGTAAGACGGGTGTTGCTTGGGTGAGTGTGGGTGGTACCTGTAAGACGGGTGTTGCTTGGGTGAGTGTGGGTGGTAACCTGTAAGACGGGTGTTGCTTGGGTGAGTGTGGGTGGTAACCTGTAAGACGGGTGTTGCTTGGGTGAGTGTGGGTGGTAACCTGTAAGACGGGTGTTGCTCGGGTGAGTGTGGGTGGTAACCTGTAAGACGGGGTGTGTTGCTTGGGTGAGTGTGGGTGGTAACCTGTAAGACGGGGTGTTGCTTGGGTGAGTGTGGGTGGTAACCTGTAAGACGGGGTGTGTTGCCTTGGGTGAGTGTGGGTGGTAACCTGTAAGACGGGGTGTTGCTCGGGTGAGTGTGGGTGGTAACCTGTAAGACGGGTGTTGCTTGGGTGAGTGTGGGTGGTAACCTGTAAGACGGGTGTTGCTTCGGGTGAGTGTGGGTGGTAACTTAAGACGGGTGTTGCTCGGGTGAGTGTGGGTGGTAACCTGTAAGACGGGTGTTGCTTGGGTGAGTGTGGGTGGTAACCTGTAAGACGGGTGTTGCTTGGTGAGTGTGGGTGGTAACCTGTAAGACGGGTGTTGCTTGGGTGAGTGTGGGTGGTAACCTGTAAGACGGGTGTTGCTTGGGTGAGTGTGGGTGGTAACCTGTAAGACGGGTGTTGCTCGGGTGAGTGTGGGTGGTAACCTGTAAGACGGGTGTTGCTTGGGTGAGTGTGGGTTGTAACCTGTAAGACGGGTGTTGCTTGGGTGAGTGTGGGTGGTAACCTGTAAGACGGGTGTTGCTTGGGTGAGTGTGGGTGGTAACCTGTAAGACGGGTGTTGCTCGGGTGAGTGTGGGTGGTAACCTGTAAGACGGGTGTTGCTCGGGTGAGTGTGGGTGGTAACCTGTAAGACGGGTGTTGCTCGGGTGAGTGTGGGTGGTAACCTGTAAGACGGGTGTTGCTTGGGTGAGTGTGGGTGGTAACCTGTAAGACGGGTGTTTGCTTGGGTGAGTGTGGGTGGTAACCTGTAAGACGGGTGTTGCTTGGGTGAGTGTGGGTGGTAACCTGTAAGACGGGTGTTGCTTGGGTGAGTGTGGGTGGTAACCTGTAAGACGGGGTGTTGCTCGGGTGAGTGTGGGTGGTAACCTGTAAGACGGTGTTGCTTGGGTGAGTGTGGGTGGTAACCTGTAAGACGGGTGTTGCTTGGGTGAGTGTGGGTGGTAACCTGTAAGACGGGTGTTGCTTGGGTGAGTGTGGGTGGTAACCTGTAAGACGGGGTGTTGCTCGGGTGAGTGTGGGTGGTAACCTGTAAGACGGGGTGTTGCTTGGGTGAGTGTGGGTGGTAACCTGTAAGACGGGGGTGTTGCTCGGGTGAGTGTGGGTGGTAACCTGTAAGACGGGGTGTTGCTCGGGTGAGTGTGGGTGGTACCTGTAAGACGGGTGTTGCTTGGGTGAGTGTGGGTGGTAACCTGTAAGACGGGTGTTGCTTGGGTGAAGTGTGGGTGGTAACCTGTAAGACGGGTGTTGCTTGGGTGAGTGTGGGTGGTAACCTGTAAGACGGGTGTTGCTCGGGTGAGTGTGGGTGGTAACCTGTAAGACGGGTGTTGCTTGGGTGAGTGTGGGTGGTAACCTGTAAGACGGGGTGTTGCTCGGGTGAGTGTGGGTGGTAACCTGTAAGACGGGGTGTTGCTCGGGTGAGTGTGGGTGGTAACCTGTAAGACGGGTGTTGCTTGGGTGAGTGTGGGTGGTAACCTGTAAGACGGGTGTTGCTTGGGTGAGTGTGGGTGGTAACCTGTATAAATAGCTTAGAATTTAAATATATATATATATATATAGTTTAGAAAATGTATAAATGTTAGTCAGGATGGCAGCATAATGATGTTTTCAAAAAGAAGTTAAATTCACTTTGTTTCCCTGGTGACGTTTCCTGGTGACGTTTCCTGGTGACGTTTCCTGGTCACGTTTCCTGGTCACGTTTCCTGGTCACGTTTCCTGGTCACGTTAGTAGTATCACGATACTGGTATCATCCCAGCCCTTCAGGACATGTCTGTCTGTCTGTCTGTCTGTCCAACCCGACCTCCAGAATGGTGTATCTATTCACCCAGGTTATGGATTTCTATCTGGGAGTCTTTGATCTGTGTTGATGAAGGGGTCCGTAATCGAATTCAGAGCTGGAGGTGTTCACCCCTTCCTGCTGACCAGTGTGTGTATCTTTAAATAAATCTGAAATAAAAAAATAAAAAAAATAAATTTAATGTGTCTACATTTTTACATCAATGGACTCGATCACAAGTATTAAGGCAACAGCAACGACAGATGTACAACAAGACGACAACATTTTTTTTGTGCCTCATACTTGAGTATTGCTCTGTTCAAGTACGCAGTGATTTCGCTGTGGGTGTCAGGGAGGGTGTCATGGTGGGTGTCAGGGGAGGGTGTCAGGGTTGGTGTCAGGGAGGGTGTCAGGGTGGGTGTCAGGGAGGGTGTCAGGGAGGGTGTCAGGGAGGGTGTCAGGGAGGGTGTCAGGGTGGGTGTCAGGGAGGGTGTCAGGGAGGGTGTCAGGGTGGGTGTCAGGGAGGGTGTCAGGGAGGGTGTCAGGGTGGGTGTCAGGGTGGGTGTCAGGGAAGGTGTCAGGGAGGGTGTCAGGGAAGGGTGTCAGGGTGGGTGTCAGGGAGGGGTGTCAGGTAGGGTGTCAGGGTGGTGTCAGGGAGGGTGTAAATAGTGGGTAACGTGAGCATATCTTGTGGGTTACAGTAATACAGTAGTTACTGAAGAGAGATGGCCGTCATGATTAGAACCCGGGCTACTACCTGTAGAAGGCAGTCAGAATGTGACCCTTCTTTCCTCGTCTGCATCCAGAACTCTGGTTTTGTAACTTTTCTGTTTATATATTTTCTGACTGTGAACACAAAGAACACAAAGACTCTGGGTTGAGGTCGGTGATAAAGTAGTCTACAATACTACTGCCCAAGAGATGAGCTATAGGTGTAACTACCATAGGAGTCCCCTCAAAGCCAAATAAACATACATATAGGTTGTGTTTACAATGGTGTCTGCTCTTCACTGGTTGCCCTTTTCTTGCGGTCACAAACATTGCTGCTATAAAGGCACATATGGTATTTCACCCAATAGAAATGAGTTTATCTCTCTCTCAACCAGTGGTTCCAAAGGGTGATAACTAGTCAGTTGTACAACTGAATGCATTCAACTGAAATGTGTGGCCCTCTGAATCAGAGGTTCGGGGGAGCTGCCTTAATCGACATCCACAGCACCAGGGGAACAGTGGGTTAACTGCCTTGTTCAGAGGCAGAACGACAGACTTTTACCTTGTCAGCTCGGGGATTCGATCCAGTAACCTTCATTATGTGGCTGGGTGACCACAGTCTAATGTCAGAATTCGACGTTCATCAATGTTTGTCAAAATTGAAAAGTTTTTGAAAATTTGAAATTACGAAATGTTTTAGGATAAAGTTTAGGTATTAATGTGGGGTTAAAACTAAAGGGGTTAAAACTAAAATAAAAAAAAACAACTGAATTCGAAATTGCAGGTACCCGTCCACCATCCCCGTCCACAGCGAAACTCAAACTTGAAGGAAACTGCGCTCACTGTCGCCCCCCTAGTGGACGGTTTCCACGCCATCTCCCTTCAGACGGATTTAGAATGCTGACTTCTATCACGAGCGACCTACCACGAGCGACACACACACACACACACACACACACACACACACCACACACACACACACACACACACACACACACACACACACACACACACACACACACACACACACACACACACACACACACTTTCCTGTTATCTTTAAAGCAGTGGAGGGATGGGGGCTGTTAGAGAGAATGGTGTGTGTGTGTGTGTGTGTGTGTGTGGCCATGGAGTCCATGCATTCATTTCTAATTTAGCTTACACACACACACACACACTCCGTTTTCGAAAGCTGTCAGTGTGATCACTAGCAGAGAGAAGTGTGATTGGCTAATCAACCAGGAAGATAACAATGTCTTCTAATCTGATGAAGAGAACGAAGAGGACGGGTTGTAAATGAAAAGATTGATCCAGAGCGAGAGCGAGGGGGGGGGAGAGACAGAGAGAGAGAGAGACAGAGAGAGAGAGAGAGAGAGGGAGAGAGAGAGAGAGAGAGAGAGACAGACAGACAGAGAGAGAGATACAGAGAGAGAGAGAGAGAGAGAGAGAGAAAGAGAGAGAGACAGATAGAGGGAGACAGAGAGAGCGAGAGAGACAGAGAGAGACAGACAGAGAGAGACAGAAAGACAGAGAGAGAGAGAGACAGAGAGACAGAGAGAGAGAGAGACAGAGAGAGACAGACAGAGAGAGACAGAAAGACAGAGAGAGAGAGAGACAGATAGAGGGAGACAGAGAGAGCGAGAGAGACAGAGAGAGACAGACAGAGAGAGACAGAAGACAGAGGAGAGAGAGAGACAGAGAGAGGGAGACAGAGAGAGCGAGAGAGACAGAGAGAGACAGACAGAGAGAGACAGAAAGACAGAGAGAGAGAGAGACCGATAGAGGAGACAGAGAGAGCGAGAGAGACAGAGAGAGACAGACAGAGAGAGACAGAAAGACAGAGAGAGAGAGAGACAGAGAGAGAGAGAGAGAGAGAGAGAGAGAGAGAGAGAGAGAGAGAGAGAGAGAGACAGACAGACAGACAGAGAGAGAGAGAGATACAGAGAGAGAGAGAGAGAGAGGACAGAGAGAGAGACCGATAGAGGGAGACAGAGAGAGCGAGAGAGACAGAGAGAGACAGAAAGACAGAGAGAGAGAGAGACAGAGAGAGAGAGAGACCGATAGAGGGAGACAGAGAGAGCGAGAGAGACAGAGAGAGACAGAGAGCAACTTTGCTTACAAACGAATGCAGTTGTTCCCATAGATAAACAGCACATGGTTGGCTCTATGTATCACTGAGCCTGGATAAGCTAGCGACTGGGCTAAGCTTTTAGGTCAATAATATGCTGTTTTTATTAAGATTTGGTGAGGTAAATAGAACTAGCTAGTAGCTACAGTAGTTAGTTATACCTCGTAGCTAGCTACAGTAGTAGTTATATCTAGTAGCTAGCTACAGTAGTTAGTTATACCTCGTAGCTAGCTACAGTAGTTAGTTATATCTAGTAGCTAGCTACAGTAGTTAGTTATTATCTATAGCTAGCTACAGTAGTTAGTTATATCTAGTAGCTAGCTACAGTAGTTAGTTATATCTAGTAGCTAGCTACAGTAGTTAGTTATATCTAGTATCTAGCTACAGTAGTTAGTTATACCTCGTAGCTAGCTACAGTAGTTAGTTATATCTAGTAGCTAGCTACAGTAGTTAGTTATATCTAGTAGCTAGCTACAGTAGTTAGTTATATCTTGTAGCTAGCTACAGTAGTTAGTTATATCTTGTAGCTAGCTACAGTAGTTAGTTATACCTCGTAGCTAGCTACAGTAGTTAGTTATATCTAGTAGCTAGCTACAGTAGTTAGTTATACCTCGTAGCTAGCTACAGTAGTTAGTTATATCTAGTAGCTAGCTACAGTAGTTAGTTATATCTAGTAGCTAGCTACAGTAGTTAGTTATATCTAGTAGCTAGCTACAGTAGTTAGTTATATCTAGTATCTAGCTACAGTAGTTAGTTATACCTCGTAGCTAGCTACAGTAGTTAGTTATATCTAGTAGCTAGCTACAGTAGTTAGTTATATCTAGTAGCTAGCTACAGTAGTTAGTTATATCTAGTAGCTAGCTACAGTAGTTAGTTATATCTAGTAGCTAGCTACCAGTAGTTAGTTATATCTAGTATCTAGCTACAGTAGTTAGTTATACCTCGTAGCTAGCTACAGTAGTTAGTTATATCTAGTAGCTAGCTACAGTAGTAGTTATATCTAGTAGCTAGCTACAGTAGTTAGTTATATCTAGTAGCTAGCTACAGTAGTTAGTTATATCTTGTAGCTAGCTACAGTAGTTAGTTATACCTCGTAGCTAGCTACAGTAGTTAGTTATATCTAGTAGCTAGCTACAGTAGTTAGTTATATCTAGTAGCTAGCTACAGTAGTTAGTTATACCTCGTAGCTAGCTACAGTAGTTAGTTATATCTAGTAGCTAGCTACAGTAGTTAGTTATATCTAGTAGCTAGCTACAGTAGTTAGTTATATCTAGTAGCTAGCTACATTAGTTAGTTATATCTAGTAGCAAGCTACATTAGTTAGTTATATCTTGTAGCTAGCTACAGTAGTTAGTTATATCTAGTAGCTAGCTACATTAGTTAGTTATATCTAGTAGCAAGCTACATTAGTTAGTTATATCTAGTAGCTAGCTACAGTAGTTAGTTATATCTAGTAGCAAGCTACATTAGTTAGTTATATCTAGTAGCTAGCTACAGTAGTTAGTTATATCTAGTAGCAAGCTACATTAGTTAGTTATATCTAGTAGCTAGCTACAGTAGTTAGTTATATCTAGATGGCTTACAAATGTTAACGGACTTCTCAAAACAAACTTACATTTCGAAAATAACAGAGTAATGCTGTGAAAAACCAACAGGCTGCAAACGTTCAAAAATGTTTTGTCACCGGTGGTTGTTTTGTTGACGTGTTTACTCACCGCTGCTCCTACGGCACTAATCTGCTGAGCACCTTTCGGAGCTCCGCCCAAGCAAGGCATTTGATTGGTTTGACATGTTGCCAGGCATCACACCGGGTTCAGACCCCACTTTAGCTGATTTCTTCCCGTTTTAGGGAAGCCTGGTTTTTCGACAAGGCTACCAAAGGGCCAATCCCGAAGCCCTGTCCAACTATTGATTAATTGAATTGATTATGTGTTATAGGAACTTGAGGTGTGTGTGTGTGTGTGTGTGTGTAAGTGTGTGTGTGTGTGTTTGTGTTAGTATGGAGTTATGTCATCATTGTTCTGCCTCATTATAGGTGAATTTCTAACTGGAGAGAATGTCGATATTATAGAGTTGGAATTTAACTCAACTGCAAATAGCTGTGTGGGAGTGTGTGTCTGGGGACATTAGGAGATTAATTAGTGTCTACAGGGCAAGTTTGGGATCATCTGAATTTTCTCCTGCTAAAATACTCTCTCTCTCTCTCTCTCTCTCTCTCCGTTTCTCTCCCTCTCTCTCTCTTTCTCTCTCATTCTCTCCCTCATTCTCTCCCTCATTCTCTCTCTCTCTCTCTCTCTCTCTCTCTCTCTCTCTCTCTCTCTCTTTCTCTCCCTCATTCTCTCTCCCTCATTCTCTCTCTCTCTTTCTCTCCCTCGTACTCTCTCTCTCTCTCTATCTCTCATTATCTCTCTCTCTCCCTCTCTCTCTCCCCCTCTCTGTCTCTCTCTTTCTCCCTCTCTCTCTCTCTCCCCCTCTCTCCCTCTCTCTCTCTCCCTCTCTCTCTCTCCCTCTCTATTTCTCTCCATCTCTCTCTCTGCTCTTTAAGTTGAGTTAGCTTTTTTTGTTGTTGTCTCAAATGTAATGAGTGTTTATTGAGTGTTGTGTTTGTAGGTGGGTGGCGATCCTGTAGCAGACCTGGACCTCTGACTCTTGGCTGTCCATCGTAGTCCAACGGGGGACGTAAAACAACAAACATATTTAGTTTAGTTTGAATTAGAATTGGTTAAAAATGAGGTGTTATGGTTAGGGGTTTTAGTTAAGGTTAAGATTATAGATTTTGGCCTGTCAGGCTGTCTAAGGGTCAGAAAAATCCCCTTAGTCTCTCCCTAGTTGACGTTCCACTTTTGCTTGGGGGGCGGGGGTGGAAGTGGGGGTGGGTTACTACTGCAGGTGTATTAGGCATGGATAAAGGGAGGGGAGGGGAGGATGGAGGTAAGGAGGAGAGGAAGGAGGTTGGGAGAAGCTTCATGTGTATCAGTATGGGGCTGTGGATAAATCCATCCAGAAATCTGTGAGCAGCTACTCCGCCTGCCTGCCAATGATTGATCTGGCTGGTACAGACATCAATAATAGATCTCTCTCTCTCTGAGGATCATTGAGGCATTACACACCTCACAACACATCATCCAAGAGAAAGAGAACATGTGTGTGTGAAAAATCGATCACGATCCCCTATGGCTCATTTGCTCCATTAACATTACTCATATCCCAAACGTCCTCACAGAGGTCCTCACATTTACACAGATGTAAAAACAGCATCCCTATGGACATGATCTGGTCTTGTGCTCAATCAAAGAAAAAAGGCGAGAGAGGACAGAGGAGCGAGGAGAGAGGAGGGAGGAGAGAGGAGGGAGGAGAGAGGAGAGAGGAGAGAGGAGAGAGGAGAGAGGAGAGAGGAGAGAGGAGGGAGGAGGGAGGAGAGAGGAGGGAGGAGGGAGGAGGGAGGAGGGAGGAGGGAGGAGGGAGGAGAGAGGAGAGAGGAGGGAGGAGAGAGGAGAGAGGCGGGATGAGAGAGGGAGGAGGGAGGAGAGAGGAGGGAGGAGAGAGGAGAGAGGAGGGAAGAGAGAGGAGAGAGGCGGGAGGAGGGAGGAGAGAGGCGGGAGGAGGGAGGAGAGAGGGAGGAGGGAGGAGAGAGGAGGGATGAGAGAGGGGGGAGGAGAGAGGAGAGAGGGGGGGAGGAGAGAGGAGAGAGGCGGGAGGAGAGAGGAGAGAGATGGAGAAATATTTTAGAGGAGAGGGATGAAGGATTGAGCTGGTGAGGGAACGTAGGAGAGAGATGATGGTTTAGCCGATGCGGACCTGTGATTGAAGGATGACGTGAAGGTGGAGAGATGAGGGATAAAGGGATGGAGAGGAGAGGAGAGGAGAGGAGAGGAGAGGAGAGGAGAGGAGAGGAGAGGAGAGGAGAGGAGAGGAGAGGAGAGGAGAGGAGAGGAGAGGAGAGGAGAGGAGAGGAGAGGGAGGGAGGGAGGGAGGAGAGGAGTTGAGAGGAGAGGAGAGGAGAGGAGAGGAGAGGAGAGGAGAGGAGAGGAGAGGAGAGGAGAGGAGAGGAGAGGAGAGGAGAGGAGAGGAGAGGAGAGGAGAGGAGAGGAGAGGAGAGGAGAGGAGAGGAGAGGAGAGAATCTGAAGAGGTTGAGAAATGAGAGGATTGCTAACAGATGATGGGATTGAGAGAGGAAAGGAGATGAGTAAGGAGATGAGTAAGGAGATGAGAAAGGAGATGAGAAAGGAGATGAGTAAGGAGATGAGTAAGGAGATGAGTAAGGAGATGAGTAAGGAAGGTAAAGAGCCCCAGAGTCCTGAATGAATGATGTGATGGAGAGATGAATGGGGAGGGAATGAAAAAAGGTTTATCTGAACAATGGAAGGATTGGAGGGAGAGACAGATGAATGGATTGGAGGGAGGGAGAGACTGATGTATGGATTGGAGGGAGGGAGAGACAGATGAATGGATTGGTTCGAGAGATGTACGTAAGCATTTCATGGTAAGGTCTCTGTGATGTATGGAATGAAGGGAGAGTTGGAGGGAAGGAGAGCGGTTAGGAAG
Source organism: Oncorhynchus kisutch (assembly GCF_002021735.2). Taxonomy (NCBI): domain Eukaryota; kingdom Metazoa; phylum Chordata; class Actinopteri; order Salmoniformes; family Salmonidae; genus Oncorhynchus; species Oncorhynchus kisutch. Next base: position 42,165,897 of record NC_034182.2, read on the forward strand.
GAAGGAGTGATTGATGTATTGGAGGGAGAGATGCAAGGATAGAGAGAGAGAGATGGAAGGATAGAGAGAGAGAGATGGAAGGATAGAGAGAGAGAGATGAAAGGATTGAGAGAGAGAGAGAGATTGAGAGAGAGATGGAAGGATATAGAGAGAGAGATGGAAGGATAGAGAGAGAGAGATGAAAGGATTGAGAGAGAGAGAGAGATTGAGAGAGAGATGGAAGGATAGAGAGAGAGAGATGGAAGGATAGAGAGAGATGGAAGGATAGAGAGAGAGATGAAAGGATTGAGAGAGAGAGAGAGAGAGAGAGAGAGAGAGAGAGAGAGATGGAAGCATAGTGAGAGAGATGGAAGCATAGAGAGAGAGATGGAAGGATAGAGAGAGAGAGATGGAAGCATAGAGAGAGAGAGAGAGAGAGAGAGAGAGAGAGAGAGAGAGAGAGAGAGAGATAGATAGATAGATGGATAGAAGGATAGAGAGAGAGTGAGAGAGATGGAAGCATAGTGAGAGAGAGATGGAAGGATAGAGAGAGAGAGAGAAACAGAGGGATGGAAAGGAAGAGAGAGTGAATGAAGGGAGAAAAGAGAATTTTCCAGGTTGACCTTTTAGCTGTGGAGACTGTCTCAAATGGCACCCTAAACCCTACATTGTGCACTACTTTTGACCGGAGCCCTATGGAAGTAGGACTCTAAATAGTGAATAGTGTGTCCATTTGCCATGTAGACGGTGTTGGTTTTTTTCATTCCCCAGTAATTTGAGAGATAGTTCAAATTGTCATGTCAGAGTGAGAAATTCTGTTATTATCCCCCAGGCGGATTAATGTGAATGTCAGTGTGTGTGTGTGTGTGTGTGTGTGTGTCTGTGGTGTGTGTGTGTGTGGTGTTTGTGGTGTTTGTGTAAGTGTGTGTGTGTGTGTGTGTGTGTGGTGATTGTGTAAGTGTGTGTGTATGTATGTGTGTGTGTGTGTGTGTGTGTGGTGTTTGTGTTAGTGTGTGTGTCTGTGGTGTTTGTGTCAGTGTGTGTGTCTGTGGTGTTTGTGTCAGTGTGTGTGTCTGTGGTGTTTGTGTCAGTGTGTGTGGTTTGTATGTGTGTGTGACGGAGCTATATTTTGCCCCGGTATCTCGTGATGCATTCTGCTGTTATTTCAGAGATGAGGCCTCACTACCTGGGAGAGACAGAGTACAGGGACAAATTCTCCCGAATAAGAGAATATTATCCTCCAAAAATATCTCAATCGATTACCAACGTTTTGTGTCTTTAATAATAACATAATGCTGGGAAGTATTGTGGGTGAGGGAGAAACCGCAACATTTACTGCCAGATATGTCTACGATTTTAAAAGCCTCAGGGACATCTCATTACCATTAATTCCCTGAAGAATTTAAATTACATATACCATCATCATGTTGTATATAACTGACAGTAATACACAGAGGAACCATCATCATGTTGTTGTATATAACTGACAGTAATCGAGAGAGGTGGGGAGAGAGAGAGAGAGAGAGGTGGGGAGAGAGAGAGAGAGAGAGGTGGGGAGAGAGAGAGAGAGAGAGAGAGAGAGAGAGAGAGAATATTGTAGACAGACTGAGAGATGACAGATTTGAGGGATTGAGAGAGGGAATCAATAAAAGTAAGAGTGAACAAATAGAGAGAAAGATACATTATTTTTAGTTATGATATCGAGCAGTTTAGTATTTGTCTTCATGTTTTAGGGGTGTGACCGATACATATGCGAAGAATGTTCTCCCCCACACACACACACACACACACACGCACGCACACACGCACGCACACACACACACACACACACACACACACACACACACACACACACACACACACACACACACACACACACACACACACACACACACACACACACACACACAGACACTATGTATTACTGACAGTAATACACAGTGGAACCATCATCATGTTGTTGTATAACTGACAATAATACACAGTGGAACCATCATCATGTTGTATATAACTGACAGTAATACACAGTGGAACCATCATCATGTTGTATATAACTGACAGTAATACACAGTGGAACCATCATCATGTTGTATATAACTGACAGTAATACACAGTGGAACCATCATCATGTTGTTGTATATAACTGACAGTAATACACAGTGGAACCATCATCATGTTGTATATAACTGACAGTAATACACAGTGGAACCATCATCATGTTGTTGTATATAACTGACAGTAATACACAGTGGAACCATCATCATGTTGTTGTATATAACTGACAGTAATACACAGTGGAACCATCATCATGTTGTATATAACTGACAGTAATACACAGTGGAACCATCATCATGTTGTATATAACTGACAGTAATACACAGTGGAACCATCATCATGTTGTTGTATATAACTGACAGTAATACACAGTGGAACCATCATCATGTTGTATATAACTGACAGTAATACACAGTGGAACCATCATCATGTTGTATATAACTGACAGTAATACACAGTGGAACCATCATCATGTTGTATATAACTGACAATAATACACAGTGGAACCATCATCATGTTGTATATAACTGACAGTAATACACAGTGGAACCATCATCATGTTGTTGTATATAACTGACAGTAATACACAGTGGAACCATCATCATGTTGTTGTATATAACTGACAGTAATACACAGTGGAACCATCATCATGTTGTATATAACTGACAGTAATACACAGTGGAACCATCATCATGTTGTTGTATATAACTGACAGTAATCGAGAGAGGTGGGGAGAGAGAGAGAGAGGTGGGGAGAGAGAGAGAGAGAGGTGGGGAGAGAGAGAGAGGTGGGGAGAGAGAGAGAGAGAGAGAGAGAGAGAGAGAGAGAATATTGTAGACGGACTGAGAGATTACAGATTTGAGGGATTGAGAGAGGGAATCGATAAAAGTAAGAGTGAACAAATAGAGAGAAAGATACATTATTTTTAGTTATGATATCGAGCAGTTTAGTATTTGTCTTCATGTTTTAGGGGTGTGACCGATACATATGCGAAGAATGTTCTCCCCCAAACACACACGCACGCACACACGCACACACACACACACACACACACACACACACACACACACACACACACGCACCACTTCCAAAGAAAGTATGAATTGTAATCAAGACCTTATTATTTTTCTAGTGTGGTGAACATCCATCACATCAGTAATACCCAGTCCTCAATAGCACTGCTGTCAATCAAATAACTACTGAAGTGTGTGTACTTGTTTTCCTACCTTATCAGGACCCCAATGTCCTAACATTTCACCTTAATGTACTGAAAACGTAAAAACTGGCGAGGGAGGTAGGGGGGGGAGGATGCACAGACAGACAGACATACAGACAGACAGACAAACTATTGAAGTGTGTGTGTGTGTGTGTGTGTGTATACTTGTTTTCCTACCTTATCAGGACCCCAATGTCCTAACATTTCACCTTAATGTTCTGAAAACGTTAAAAAAAACAATACCTTTTTTGAAAAGTCAATACTTTTTTTTTCAGGCCCTGAATATGTTCAAATAGTCTTCTAGGCTTAAATAAGGGTTCGGTTGCAGAGGGTTTCTGTTTGTGCTCGTCTAAAACCTTGGGTTGCACGGGCCTATTGGAACTTTCTACTCTGTCTGCATTTTGCCAGTCAGTCCGGTCTGGAGAGGGTGGGAAAACATTGGGCGATTATTTGCCTGAGAGATCAATGGAGGTCGAGAGTTTAGATCACTTGTGATGGTTCAATGAGAGGAAGACAACAATGAGAGGAAGACAAGGAATTTATTAAGTTCTGAGGGTAAACTATTATAAAATATAATAATAATAATAATAATAATAATAATGATAATAATAATAATAATAATAATAATAATATAATAATAATAATAATAATAATAATAATAATAATAATAATAATGATAATAATGATAATAATAATAATAATAATAATAATAATAATAATAACAATAATAATAATAATAATAATAACAATAATAATAATAATGATAATAATAATAATAATAATAACAATAATAACAATAATAATAATAATAATAATAATAATAATAATAACAATAATAATAATAATAATAATAACAATAATAACAATAATAATAATAATAATAATATAATAATAATAATAATAATAATAATAATAATAATAATAATAACAATAATAATAATAATAATAATAATAATATAATAATAATAATAACAATAATAACAATAATAACAATAACAATAATAACAATAATAACAATAATAATAATAATGATAATAATAATAATAATAATAACAATAATAACAATAATAATAATAATAATAATAATAATAATATAATAATAATAATAATAATAATAATAATAACAATAATAATAATAATAATAATAATAATAATAATAATAATATAATAATAATAATAATAACAATAATAACAATAATAACAATAACAATAATAACAATAATAATAATAATATAATAATAATAATAATAATAATAACAATAATAACAATAACAATAATAATAATAATAATAATAATAATAATAATAATAAAGAAACATGCCAGCTGGGTCGATAAATATTATATATACATATAATTTAATAAGCAATAAATATATATATAATTATAATTGAATAAACAAGTACTATAGTAAATAATGACTAAATTAAAATCTGCAAAAATAACAGCTATTTTAAAATGCTTAATATAAGAGATAATACATCTAAAAGACAAAACAACTAAATCCTTGATTTATTCTGAACTTCCTCCCTGTGTTGGTGGCCCCTCTGGCTCCTCTAACTGGCCCCCCCCACAGACTGTTCAAGACTATATGTTATTCTTTAACAATCAAGCCAAGTGGAGCCATGGTCTTATGTTTTGATATCCACCTGGATTCCGGTCTTCTCTGGGTTATGGGCCAGGAGGCTTTCATCTCCAGACCGGTGGTGCGGAGGGAGGTTGTGGGGGTTGTGTTTGACCAAGTGTGTTTGTAATGTGTTTGTGTTTGACCAGGTGTGTTCGTAATGTGTTTTTGTTTGACCAAGTGTGTTTGACAAGGTGTGTTTGTAATGTGTTTGTGTTTGACCAGGTGTGTTTGTAATGTGTTTGTGTTTGACCAGGTGTGTTTGTAATGTGTTTGTGTTTGACCAGGTGTGTTCGTAATGTGTTTTTGTTTGACCAGGTGTGTTTGACCAGGTGTGTTTCACCAGGTGTGTTTGTAATGTGTCTTTGTTTGACCAGGTGTGTTTGACCAGGTGTGTTTGACCAGGTGTGTTTGTAATGTGTCTTTGTCAGTTGTGCAGAGGTGTTGTTTGAGGGCTTAAGATGGGTGGTTTATGAAAAACTGTGACACCCCAAAAAAGTCCTGAAATTTCATGAAAACACAGCTGTGTGTGTTTGTTTAGAGGTGTGTGTGTGTTGTGTTTGTGTAGAGGTGTGTGTGTGTGTTTGTGTTTGTTTAGAGGTGTGTGTGTGTGTGTGTTTAGAGGTGTGTGTGTGTGTGTGTGTTTGTTTAGAGGTATGTGTATGTGTGTGTTTGTGTTTGTTTAGAGGTGTGTGTGTGTTTGTGTTTGTTTGTGTGTGTGTGTGTTTGTTTAGAGGTGTGTGTGTGTGTGTTTGTGTTTGTTTAGAGGTGTGTGTTTGTTTAGAGGTGTGTGTGTGTGTGTGTGTGTTTGTTTAGAGGTGTGTGTTTGTGTGTGTGTGTGTTTGTTTAGAGGTGTGTGTCTGTTTAGAGGTGTGTGTGTGTTTGTTTAGAGGTGTGTGTTTGTGTATGTGTGTGTTTGTTTAGAGGTATGTGTGTGTGTTTAGAGGTGTGTGTTTAGAGGTGTGTGTGTGTGTGTGTTTAGAGGTGTGTGTTTGTTTAGAGGTGTGTGTGTGTGTTTGTTTAGAGGTGTGTGTGTGTGTGTTTGTTTAGAGGTGTGTGTGTGTGTGTGTTTAGAGGTGTGTGTTTGTTTAGAGGTGTGTGTGTGTGTTTGTTTAGAGGTGTGTGTGTGTGTGTTTGTTTAGAGGTGTGTGTGTGTGTGTGTTTAGAGGTGTGTGTTTGTTTAGAGGTGTGTGTGTGTGTTTGTTTAGAGGTGTTTGTTTAGAGGTATGTGTGTGTGTGTTTGTTTAGAGGTGTGTGTGTGTGTGTTTAGAGGTGTGTGTTTGTTTAGAGGTATGTGTGTGTGTGTGTGTTTGTTTAGAGGTGTGTGTGTGTGTTTGTTTAGAGGTGTTTGTTTAGAGGATATGTGTGTGTGTGTGTGTGTGTTTGCGGAGTTGCGCAATTGGAGGTGTACCTGTGGATGTATTTCAAGGCCTACCTTCAAACTCAGTGCCTCTTTGCTTGACATCATGGGAAAATCAAAAGAAATCAGCCAAGACCTCAAGTTTGACCCAAGTTAAACAATACTACCAAGTACTAACCAAGTGTATGTAAATGTCTGACCCACTGGGAATGTGATGAAAGAAATAAAAGCTGAAATAAAATCATTCTCTCTACTATTATTCTGACATTTCACATTCTTAAAATAAAGTGGTGATCCTAACTGACCTAAGACGGGGAATTTTTAATAGGATTAAATGTCAGGAATTGTGGAAAAACTGAGTTTAAATGTGTTTGGCTGAGGTATATGTAAACTTCCGACTTCAACTGTATATGAAGCCTGCTGCTACTTTCTTAGAGCTGCTAGCTGTAGTTTATCATTTATTACAGGTAACAGTTTTAGTTTTAGTACTCCTCACCGCATTCTCTACTAGAACGTTGGTCGGCCCTCTGATGTCCTCACCGCATTCTCTACTAGAACGTTGGTCGGCCCTCTGATGTCCTCACCGCATTCTCTACTAGAACGTTGGTCGGCCCTCTGATGTCCTCACCGCATTCTCTACTAGAACGTTGGTCGGCCCTCTGATGTCCTCACCGCATTCTCTACTAGAACGTTGGTCGGCCCTCTGATGTCCTCACCGCATTCTCTACTAGAACGTTGGTCGGCCCTCTGATGTCCTCACCGCATTCTCTACTAGAACGTTGGTCGGCCCTCTGATGTCCTCACCGCATTCTCTACTAGAACGTTGGTCGGCCCTCTGATGTCCTCACCGCATTCTCTACTAGAACGTTGGTCGGCCCTCTGATGTCCTCACCGCATTCTCTACTAGAACGTTGGTCGGCCCTCTGATGTCCTCACTGCATTCTCTACTAGAACGTTGGTCGGCCCTCTGATGTCCTCACCGCATTCTCTACTAGAACGTTGGTCGGCCCTCTGATGTCCTCACCGCATTCTCTACTAGAACGTTGGTCGGCCCTCTGATGTCCTCACTGCATTCTCTACTAGAACGTTGGTCGGCCCTCTGATGTCCTCACCGCATTCTCTACTAGAACGTTGGTCGGCCCTCTGATGTCCTCACCGCATTCTCTACTAGAACGTTGGTCGGCCCTCTGATGTCCTCACTGCATTCTCTACTAGAACGTTGGTCGGCCCTCTGATGTCCTCACCGCATTCTCTACTAGAACGTTGGTCGGCCCTCTGATGTCCTCACCGCATTCTCTACTAGAACGTTGGTCGGCCCTCTGATGTCCTCACTGCATTCTCTACTAGAACGTTGGTCGGCCCTCTGATGTCCTCACCGCATTCTCTACTAGAACGTTGGTCGGCCCTCTGATGTCCTCACCGCATTCTCTACTAGAACGTTGGTCGGCCCTCTGATGTCCTCACCGCATTCTCTACTAGAACGTTGGTCGGCCCTCTGATGTCCTCACCGCATTCTCTACTAGAACGTTGGTCGGCCCTCTGATGTCCTCACCGCATTCTCTACTAGAACGTTGGTCGGCCCTCTGATGTCCTCACCGCATTCTCTACTAGAACGTTGGTCGGCCCTCTGATGTCCTCACCGTATTCTCTACTAGAACGTTGGTCGGCCCTCTGATGTCCTCACCGTATTCTCTACTAGAACGTTGGTCGGCCCTCTGATGTCCTCACTGCATTCTCTACTAGAACGTTGGTCGGCCCCTCTGATGTCCTCACTGCATTCTCTACTAGAACGTTGGTCGGCCCTCTGATGTCCTCACCGCATTCTCTACTAGAACGTTGGTCGGCCCTCTGATGTCCTCACCGCATTCTCTACTAGAACGTTGGTCGGCCCTCTGATGTCCTCACCGCATTCTCTACTAGAACGTTGGTCGGCCCTCTGATGTCCTCACCGCATTCTCTACTAGAACGTTGGTCGGCCCTCTGATGTCCTCATTGCATTCTCTACTAGAACGTTGGTCGGCCCTCTGATGTCCTCACCGCATTCTCTACCAGAACGTTGGTCGGCCCTCTGATGTCCTCACCGCATTCTCTACTAGAACGTTGGTCGGCCCTCTGATGTCCTCACCGCATTCTCTACTAGAACGTTGGTCGGCCCTCTGATGTCCTCACCGCATTCTCTACTAGAACGTTGGTCGGCCCTCTGATGTCCTCACCGCATTCTCTACTAGAACGTTGGTCGGCCCTCTGATGTCCTCACCGCATTCTCTACTAGAATGTTGGTCGGCCCTCTGATGTCCTCACCGCATTCTCTACTAGAACGTTGGTCGGCCCTCTGATGTCCTCACCGCATTCTCTACTAGAACGTTGGTCGGCCCTCTGATGTCCTCACCGCATTCTCTACCAGAACGTTGGTCGGCCCTCTGATGTCCTCACCGCATTCTCTACTAGAACGTTGGTCGGCCCTCTGATGTCCTCACCGCATTCTCTACTAGAACGTTGGTCGGCCCTCTGATGTCCTCACCGCATTCTCTACCAGAACGTTGGTCGGCCCTCTGATGTCCTCACCGCATTCTCTACTAGAACGTTGGTCGGCCCTCTGATGTCCTCACCGCATTCTCTACCAGAACGTTGGTCGGCCCTCTGATGTCCTCACCGCATTCTCTACTAGAACGTTGGTCGGCCCTCTGATGTCCTCACCGCATTCTCTACTAGAACGTTGGTCGGCCCTCTGATGTCCTCACCGCATTCTCTACCAGAACGTTGGTCGGCCCTCTGATGTCCTCACCGCATTCTCTACTAGAACGTTGGTCGGCCCTCTGATGTCCTCACCGCATTCTCTACTAGAACGTTGGTCGGCCCTCTGATGTCCTCACCGCATTCTCTACTAGAACGTTGGTCGGCCCTCTGATGTCCTCACCGCATTCTCTACTAGAACGTTGGTCGGCCCTCTGATGTCCTCACCGCATTCTCTACTAGAACGTTGGTCGGCCCTCTGATGTCCTCACCGCATTCTCTACTAGAACGTTGGTCGGCCCTCTGATGTCCTCACCGCATTCTCTACTAGAACGTTGGTCGGCCCTCTGATGTCCTCACCGCATTCTCTACTAGAACGTTGGTCGGCCCTCTGATGTCCTCACCGCATTCTCTACTAGAACGTTGGTCGGCCCTCTGATGTCCTCACCGCATTCTCTACTAGAACGTTGGTCGGCCCTCTGATGTCCTCACCGCATTCTCTACCAGAACGTTGGTCGGCCCTCTGATGTCCTCACCGCATTCTCTACTAGAACGTTGGTCGGCCCTCTGATGTCATCACCGCATTCTCTACTAGAACGTTGGTCGGCCCTCTGATGTCCTCACCGCATTCTCTACCAGAACGTTGGTCGGCCCTCTGATGTCCTCACCGCATTCTCTACTAGAACGTTGGTCGGCCCTCTGATGTCCTCACCGCATTCTCTACTAGAACGTTGGTCGGCCCTCTGATGTCCTCACCGCATTCTCTACTAGAACGTTGGTCGGCCCTCTGATGTCCTCACCGCATTCTCTACTAGAACGTTGGTCGGCCCTCTGATGTCATCACCGCATTCTCTACTAGAACGTTGGTCGGCCCTCTGATGTCATCACCGCATTCTCTACTAGAACGTTGGTCGGCCCTCTGATGTCCTCACCGCATTCTCTACTAGAACGTTGGTCGGCCCTCTGATGTCCTCACCGCATTCTCTACCAGAACGTTGGTCGGCCCTCTGATGTCCTCACCGCATTCTCTACTAGAACGTTGGTCGGCCCTCTGATGTCCTCACCGCATTCTCTACTAGAACGTTGGTCGGCCCTCTGATGTCCTCACCGCATTCTCTACCAGAACGTTGGTCGGCCCTCTGATGTCCTCACCGCATTCTCTACTAGAACGTTGGTCGGCCCTCTGATGTCATCATTGCATTGTCTACTAGAACGTTGGTCGGCCCTCTGATGTCCTCACCGCATTCTCTACCAAAACGTTGGTCGGCCCTCTGATGTCCTCACCGCATTCTCTACCAGAACGTTGGTCGGCCCTCTGATGTCCTCACCGCATTCTCTACTAGAACGTTGGTCGGCCCTCTGATGTCCTCACCGCATTCTCTACCAGAACGTTGGTCGGCCCTCTGATGTCCTCACCGCATTCTCTACTAGAACGTTGGTCGGCCCTCTGATGTCCTCACCGCATTCTCTACTAGAACGTTGGTCGGCCCTCTGATGTCCTCACCGCATTCTCTACTAGAACGTTGGTCGGCCCTCTGATGTCCTCACCGCATTCTCTACTAGAACGTTGGTCGGCCCTCTGATGTCCTCACCGCATTCTCTACTAGAACGTTGGTCGGCCCTCTGATGTCCTCACCGCATTCTCTACTAGAACGTTGGTCGGCCCTCTGATGTCCTCACCGCATTCTCTACTAGAACGTTGGTCGGCCCTCTGATGTCCTCACCGCATTCTCTACTAGAACGTTGGTCGGCCCTCTGATGTCCTCACCGCATTCTCTACTAGAACGTTGGTCGGCCCTCTGATGTCCTCACCGCATTCTCTACTAGAACGTTGGTCGGCCCTCTGATGTCCTCACCGCATTCTCTACTAGAACGTTGGTCGGCCCTCTGATGTCCTCACCGCATTCTCTACTAGAACGTTGGTCGGCCCTCTGATGTCCTCACCGCATTCTCTACTAGAACGTTGGTCGGCCCTCTGATGTCATCACCGCATTCTCTACTAGAACGTTGGTCGGCCCTCTGATGTCCTCACCGCATTCTCTACTAGAACGTTGGTCGGCCCTCTGATGTCCTCACCGCATTCTCTACTAGAACGTTGGTCGGCCCTCTGATGTCCTCACCGCATTCTCTACTAGAACGTTGGTCGGCCCTCTGATGTCCTCACCGCATTCTCTACTAGAACGTTGGTCGGCCCTCTGATGTCATCACCGCATTTTCTACTAGAACGTTGGTCGGGCCTCTGATGTCCTCACCGCATTCTCTACTAGAACGTTGGTCGGCCCTCTGATGTCATCACCGCATTCTCTACTAGAACGTTGGTCGGCCCTCTGATGTCATCACCGCATTCTCTACTAGAACGTTGGTCGGCCCTCTGATGTCATCACTGTATCCCTCTAGTGGTGTGGGGGCTGTGCTTTGGCAAAGTGGGTGGGGTTATATCCTTCCTGTTTGGCCCTGTCCGGGGGTGTCCTCGGATGGGGCCACAGTGTCTCCTGACCCCTCCTGTCTCAGCCTCCAGTATTTATGCTGCAGTAGTTTATGTGTCGGGGGGCTGGGGTCAGTTTGTTATATCTGGAGTACTTCTCCTGTCCTATTCGGTGTCCTGTGTGAATCTAAGTGTGCGTTCTCTAATTCTCTCCTTCTCTCTTTCTTTCTCTCTCTCGGAGGACCTGAGCCCTAGGACCATGCCCCATGCAGTCATCACTGCATTCTCTACCAGAACGTTGGTCGGCCCTCTGATGTCATCACCGCATTCTCTACTAGAACGTTGGTCGGCCCTCTGATGTCATCATTGCATTCTCTACCAGAACGTTGGTCGGCCCTCTGATGTCCTCACTGCATTCTCTACCAGAACGTTGGTCGGCCCTCTGATGTCATCACTGCATTCTCTACCAGAACGTTGATCGGCCCTCTGATGTCATCACTGCATTCTCTACTAGAACGTTGGTCGGCCCTCTGATGTCCTCACCGCATTCTCTACCAGAACGTTGGTCGGCCCTCTGATGTCCTCACCGCATTCTCTACTAGAACGTTGGTCGGCCCTCTGATGTCCTCACCGCATTCTCTACTAGAACGTTGGTCGGCCCTCTGATGTCCTCACCGCATTCTCTACCAGAACGTTGGTCGGCCCTCTGATGTCCTCACCGCATTCTCTACTAGAACGTTGGTCGGCCCTCTGATGTCATCATTGCATTCTCTACTAGAACGTTGGTCGGCCCTCTGATGTCCTCACCGCATTCTCTACCAGAACGTTGGTCGGCCCTCTGATGTCCTCACCGCATTCTCTACCAGAACGTTGGTCGGCCCTCTGATGTCCTCACCGCATTCTCTACTAGAACGTTGGTCGGCCCTCTGATGTCCTCACCGCATTCTCTACCAGAACGTTGGTCGGCCCTCTGATGTCCTCACCGCATTCTCTACTAGAACGTTGGTCGGCCCTCTGATGTCCTCACCGCATTCTCTACTAGAACGTTGGTCGGCCCTCTGATGTCCTCACCGCATTCTCTACTAGAACGTTGGTCGGCCCTCTGATGTCCTCACGGCATTCTCTACTAGAACGTTGGTCGGCCCTCTGATGTCCTCACCGCATTCTCTACTAGAACGTTGGTCGGCCCTCTGATGTCCTCACCGCATTCTCTACTAGAACGTTGGTCGGCCCTCTGATGTCCTCACCGCATTCTCTACTAGAACGTTGGTCGGCCCTCTGATGTCCTCACCGCATTCTCTACTAGAACGTTGGTCGGCCATCTGATGTCCTCACCGCATTCTCTACTAGAACGTTGGTCGGCCCTCTGATGTCCTCACCGCATTCTCTACTAGAACGTTGGTCGGCCCTCTGATGTCCTCACCGCATTCTCTACTAGAACGTTGGTCGGCCCTCTGATGTCCTCACCGCATTCTCTACTAGAACGTTGGTCGGCCCTCTGATACCCTCACCGCATTCTCTACTAGAACGTTGGTCGGCCCTCTGATGTCATCACCGCATTCTCTACTAGAACGTTGGTCGGCCCTCTGATGTCCTCACCGCATTCTCTACTAGAACGTTGGTCGGCCCTCTGATGTCCTCACCGCATTCTCTACTAGAACGTTGGTCGGCCCTCTGATGTCCTCACCGCATTCTCTACTAGAACGTTGGTCGGCCCTCTGATGTCCTCACCGCATTCTCTACTAGAACGTTGGTCGGCCCTCTGATGTCATCATTGCATTCTCTACTAGAACGTTGGTCGGCCCTCTGATGTCCTCACCGCATTCTCTACCAGAACGTTGGTCGGCCCTCTGATGTCCTCACCGCATTCTCTACCAGAACGTTGGTCGGCCCTCTGATGTCCTCACCGCATTCTCTACTAGAACGTTGGTCGGCCCTCTGATGTCCTCACCGCATTCTCTACCAGAACGTTGGTCGGCCCTCTGATGTCCTCACCGCATTCTCTACTAGAACGTTGGTCGGCCCTCTGATGTCCTCACCGCATTCTCTACTAGAACGTTGGTCGGCCCTCTGATGTCCTCACCGCATTCTCTACTAGAACGTTGGTCGGCCCTCTGATGTCCTCACCGCATTCTCTACTAGAACGTTGGTCGGCCCTCTGATGTCCTCACCGCATTCTCTACTAGAACGTTGGTCGGCCCTCTGATGTCCTCACCGCATTCTCTACTAGAACGTTGGTCGGCCCTCTGATGTCCTCACCGCATTCTCTACTAGAACGTTGGTCGGCCCTCTGATGTCCTCACCGCATTCTCTACTAGAACGTTGGTCGGCCATCTGATGTCCTCACCGCATTCTCTACTAGAACGTTGGTCGGCCCTCTGATGTCCTCACCGCATTCTCTACTAGAACGTTGGTCGGCCCTCTGATGTCCTCACCGCATTCTCTACTAGAACGTTGGTCGGCCCTCTGATGTCCTCACCGCATTCTCTACTAGAACGTTGGTCGGCCCTCTGATACCCTCACCGCATTCTCTACTAGAACGTTGGTCGGCCCTCTGATGTCATCACCGCATTCTCTACTAGAACGTTGGTCGGCCCTCTGATGTCCTCACCGCATTCTCTACTAGAACGTTGGTCGGCCCTCTGATGTCCTCACCGCATTCTCTACTAGAACGTTGGTCGGCCCTCTGATGTCCTCACCGCATTCTCTACTAGAACGTTGGTCGGCCCTCTGATGTCCTCACCGCATTCTCTACTAGAACGTTGGTCGGCCCTCTGATGTCATCACCGCATTTTCTACTAGAACGTTGGTCGGGCCTCTGATGTCCTCACCGCATTCTCTACTAGAACGTTGGTCGGCCCTCTGATGTCATCACCGCATTCTCTACTAGAACGTTGGTCGGCCCTCTGATGTCATCACCGCATTCTCTACTAGAACGTTGGTCGGCCCTCTGATGTCATCACTGTATCCCTCTAGTGGTGTGGGGGCTGTGCTTTGGCAAAGTGGGTGGGGTTATATCCTTCCTGTTTGGCCCTGTCCGGGGGTGTCCTCGGATGGGGCCACAGTGTCTCCTGACCCCTCCTGTCTCAGCCTCCAGTATTTATGCTGCAGTAGTTTATGTGTCGGGGGGCTGGGGTCAGTTTGTTATATCTGGAGTACTTCTCCTGTCCTATTCGGTGTCCTGTGTGAATCTAAGTGTGCGTTCTCTAATTCTCTCCTTCTCTCTTTCTTTCTCTCTCTCGGAGGACCTGAGCCCTAGGACCATGCCCCATGCAGTCATCACTGCATTCTCTACTAGAACGTTGGTCGGCCATCTGATGTCCTCACCGCATTCTCTACTAGAACGTTGGTCGGCCCTCTGATGTCCTCACCGCATTCTCTACTAGAACGTTGGTCGGCCCTCTGATGTCCTCACCGCATTCTCTACTAGAACGTTGGTCGGCCCTCTGATGTCCTCACCGCATTCTCTACTAGAACGTTGGTCGGCCCTCTGATACCCTCACCGCATTCTCTACTAGAACGTTGGTCGGCCCTCTGATGTCATCACCGCATTCTCTACTAGAACGTTGGTCGGCCCTCTGATGTCCTCACCGCATTCTCTACTAGAACGTTGGTCGGCCCTCTGATGTCCTCACCGCATTCTCTACTAGAACGTTGGTCGGCCCTCTGATGTCCTCACCGCATTCTCTACTAGAACGTTGGTCGGCCCTCTGATGTCCTCACCGCATTCTCTACTAGAACGTTGGTCGGCCCTCTGATGTCATCACCGCATTTTCTACTAGAACGTTGGTCGGGCCTCTGATGTCCTCACCGCATTCTCTACTAGAACGTTGGTCGGCCCTCTGATGTCATCACCGCATTCTCTACTAGAACGTTGGTCGGCCCTCTGATGTCATCACCGCATTCTCTACTAGAACGTTGGTCGGCCCTCTGATGTCATCACTGTATCCCTCTAGTGGTGTGGGGGCTGTGCTTTGGCAAAGTGGGTGGGGTTATATCCTTCCTGTTTGGCCCTGTCCGGGGGTGTCCTCGGATGGGGCCACAGTGTCTCCTGACCCCTCCTGTCTCAGCCTCCAGTATTTATGCTGCAGTAGTTTATGTGTCGGGGGGCTGGGGTCAGTTTGTTATATCTGGAGTACTTCTCCTGTCCTATTCGGTGTCCTGTGTGAATCTAAGTGTGCGTTCTCTAATTCTCTCCTTCTCTCTTTCTTTCTCTCTCTCGGAGGACCTGAGCCCTAGGACCATGCCCCATGCAGTCATCACTGCATTCTCTACCAGAACGTTGGTCGGCCCTCTGATGTCATCACCGCATTCTCTACTAGAACGTTGGTCGGCCCTCTGATGTCATCATTGCATTCTCTACCAGAACGTTGGTCGGCCCTCTGATGTCCTCACTGCATTCTCTACCAGAACGTTGGTCGGCCCTCTGATGTCATCACTGCATTCTCTACCAGAACGTTGATCGGCCCTCTGATGTCATCACTGCATTCTCTACTAGAACGTTGGTCGGCCCTCTGATGTCCTCACCGCATTCTCTACCAGAACGTTGGTCGGCCCTCTGATGTCCTCACCGCATTCTCTACTAGAACGTTGGTCGGCCCTCTGATGTCCTCACCGCATTCTCTACTAGAACGTTGGTCGGCCCTCTGATGTCCTCACCGCATTCTCTACCAGAACGTTGGTCGGCCCTCTGATGTCCTCACCGCATTCTCTACTAGAACGTTGGTCGGCCCTCTGATGTCATCATTGCATTCTCTACTAGAACGTTGGTCGGCCCTCTGATGTCCTCACCGCATTCTCTACCAGAACGTTGGTCGGCCCTCTGATGTCCTCACCGCATTCTCTACCAGAACGTTGGTCGGCCCTCTGATGTCCTCACCGCATTCTCTACTAGAACGTTGGTCGGCCCTCTGATGTCCTCACCGCATTCTCTACCAGAACGTTGGTCGGCCCTCTGATGTCCTCACCGCATTCTCTACTAGAACGTTGGTCGGCCCTCTGATGTCCTCACCGCATTCTCTACTAGAACGTTGGTCGGCCCTCTGATGTCCTCACCGCATTCTCTACTAGAACGTTGGTCGGCCCTCTGATGTCCTCACCGCATTCTCTACTAGAACGTTGGTCGGCCCTCTGATGTCCTCACCGCATTCTCTACTAGAACGTTGGTCGGCCCTCTGATGTCCTCACCGCATTCTCTACTAGAACGTTGGTCGGCCCTCTGATGTCCTCACCGCATTCTCTACTAGAACGTTGGTCGGCCCTCTGATGTCCTCACCGCATTCTCTACTAGAACGTTGGTCGGCCATCTGATGTCCTCACCGCATTCTCTACTAGAACGTTGGTCGGCCCTCTGATGTCCTCACCGCATTCTCTACTAGAACGTTGGTCGGCCCTCTGATGTCCTCACCGCATTCTCTACTAGAACGTTGGTCGGCCCTCTGATGTCCTCACCGCATTCTCTACTAGAACGTTGGTCGGCCCTCTGATGTCCTCACCGCATTCTCTACTAGAACGTTGGTCGGCCCTCTGATGTCATCACCGCATTCTCTACTAGAACGTTGGTCGGCCCTCTGATGTCCTCACCGCATTCTCTACTAGAACGTTGGTCGGCCCTCTGATGTCCTCACCGCATTCTCTACTAGAACGTTGGTCGGCCCTCTGATGTCCTCACCGCATTCTCTACTAGAACGTTGGTCGGCCCTCTGATGTCCTCACCGCATTCTCTACTAGAACGTTGGTCGGCCCTCTGATGTCATCACCGCATTTTCTACTAGAACGTTGGTCGGGCCTCTGATGTCCTCACCGCATTCTCTACTAGAACGTTGGTCGGCCCTCTGATGTCATCACCGCATTCTCTACTAGAACGTTGGTCGGCCCTCTGATGTCATCACCGCATTCTCTACTAGAACGTTGGTCGGCCCTCTGATGTCATCACTGTATCCCTCTAGTGGTGTGGGGGCTGTGCTTTGGCAAAGTGGGTGGGGTTATATCCTTCCTGTTTGGCCCTGTCCGGGGGTGTCCTCGGATGGGGCCACAGTGTCTCCTGACCCCTCCTGTCTCAGCCTCCAGTATTTATGCTGCAGTAGTTTATGTGTCGGGGGGCTGGGGTCAGTTTGTTATATCTGGAGTACTTCTCCTGTCCTATTCGGTGTCCTGTGTGAATCTAAGTGTGCGTTCTCTAATTCTCTCCTTCTCTCTTTCTTTCTCTCTCTCGGAGGACCTGAGCCCTAGGACCATGCCCCATGCAGTCATCACTGCATTCTCTACCAGAACGTTGGTCGGCCCTCTGATGTCATCACCGCATTCTCTACTAGAACGTTGGTCGGCCCTCTGATGTCATCATTGCATTCTCTACCAGAACGTTGGTCGGCCCTCTGATGTCCTCACTGCATTCTCTACCAGAACGTTGGTCGGCCCTCTGATGTCATCACTGCATTCTCTACCAGAACGTTGATCGGCCCTCTGATGTCATCACTGCATTCTCTACTAGAACGTTGGTCGGCCCTCTGATGTCATCACTGCATTCTCTACCAGAACGCTGGTCGGCCCTCTGATGTCCTCACTGCATTCTCTACCAGAACGTTGGTCGGCCCTCTGATGTCATCACTGCATTCTCTACCAGAACGTTGGTTGGCCCTCTGATGTCACGTAGGTTGATACCTTATTCCTGATGAATGTGATGTTCTGGTGCCTCTTGGGTAATTCAGACAGCTGATTAATGAATGCGATGTTCTGGTGTCTCTTGGGTAATTCAGACAGCTGACTGATGAATGTGATGTTCTGGTGTCTCTTGGGTAATTCAGACAGCTGATTGAGGACCTTATTACTGATGAATGTGATGCTCTGGTGTCTCTTTGGTAATTCAGACAGCTGATTGATGAATGTGATGTTCTGGTGTCTCTTGGGTAATTCAGACAGCTGATTGATGAATGTGATGTTCTGGTGTCTCTTGGGTAATTCAGACAGCTGATTGAGGACCTTATTACTGATGAATGTGATGCTCTGGTGTCTCTTGGGTAATTCAGACAGCTGATTGATGAATGTGATGTTCTGGTGTCTCTTGGGTAATTCAGACAGCTGATTGATGAATGTGATGCTCTGGTGTCTCTTGGGTAATTCAGAAGGTTGATTGAGGACCTTATTACTGATGAATGTGATGCTCTGGTGTCTCTTGGGTCATTCAGAAGGTTGATTGAGGACCTTATAACTGATGAATGTGATGTTCTGGTTCTTGGGTCATTCAGACAGCTGATTCAGGACCTTATTACTGATGAATGTGATGCTCTGGTGTCTCTGGTGTCTCTTGGGTCATTCAGAAGGTTGATTGAGGACCTTATAACTGATGAATGTGATGTTCTGGTTCTTGGGTCATTCAGACAGCTGATTCAGGACCTTATTACTGATGAATGTGATGCTCTGGTGTCTCTTGGGTCATTCAGAAGGTTGATTGAGGACCTTATTCCTGATGAATGTGATGCTCTGGTGTCTCTTGGGTAATTCAGACAGCTGATTGAGGACCTTATTCCTGATGAATGTGATGCTCTGGTGTCTCTGGTGTCTCTTGGGTCATTCAGACAGCTGATTGAGGACCTTATTCCTGATGAATGTGATGCTCTGGTGTCTCTTGGGTAATTCAGACAGCTGATTGAGGACCTTATTCCTGATGAATGTGATGCTCTGGTGTCTTTGGGGTCTCTTGGGTCAGTCAGACAGCTGATTGAGGACCTTATTCCTGATGAATGTGATGCTCTGGTGTCTCTGGTGTCTCTTGGGTCATTCAGACAGCTGATTGAGGACCTTATTCCTGATGAATGTGATGCTCTGGTGTCTCTGGTGTCTCTTGGGTCATTCAGACAGCTGATTGAGGACCTTATTCCTGATGAATGTGATGTTCTGGTTCTTGGGTCATTCAGACAGCTGATTGAGGACCTTATTCCTGATGAATGTGTTTTCCTTTTTTGCATTTATAGTTTGATGTGTTTATTTTATGTCATTTCTATAATTCAGGGCTCATCTGTAAAAGAGACCTCGGCCTCAGTTTGACTCCCTGATAAAATAAAGGTTAAATAAACAGAAAACAGGAATTTGTTCTATTGTCAATTACCATGGAGACGGAGGTGAGAGTGCGTGTGTGTGTGTCTGTGTGTGTGTGTGTGCGTGTGTGTGTGTGTATGTTGCCGAGCAGGCGGAGGCGGGAGCATGACATGTTCACTGGCAAGCTGGTGTCCTTGTTAGCCCCCCCCCCCCCCACACACACACACACACTTTCTTTGAACAGCCCCCAAGCTGTCTACATGTCAAGAAAACGAACATTGATACAGAAAGTCATGAATTGAACAGTTTCCAGTACCTTGTGTGTGTGTGTGTGTGTGTGTGTGTGTGTGTGTGTGTGTGTGTGTGTGTGTGTGTGTGTGTGTGTG
This sequence comes from Oncorhynchus kisutch, assembly GCF_002021735.2. Classification (NCBI taxonomy): domain Eukaryota; kingdom Metazoa; phylum Chordata; class Actinopteri; order Salmoniformes; family Salmonidae; genus Oncorhynchus; species Oncorhynchus kisutch. Next base: position 42,185,707 of record NC_034182.2, read on the forward strand.
TGTGTGTGTGTGTGTGTGTGTGTGTGTGTGTGTTTCAACTTGTTCTCACAGTCTCAAGTCAGAATTAGATGTTCATGCATGTTTGTTTTTAAGCTTAAGTATAGGCAGGTCCAGGAATGGCTGAAGAGTGAACTCTGCAGATAGCAATACTGGGTGAACTGAAAAGTCGTAGTCCATCGATCAATAATATAATAATACTTTTAGCAATTTTATTTATTATTTTATTTATCTTTAATTTACAATCTGTGGAAACTATGAGAAGAGAAAGGTTCAGAACGTTTGTGAAACATCACAGTTGAAAAATACATGACAAATAGATGGTGTTCAGAGATAGACGGGAGGTGTTGAGTAGAGCTGAAGGATGGGACTGGATGGTGTTCAGAGATAGACGGGTGGGGTTGAGTGGAGCTGAAGGATGGGACTGGATGGTGTTCAGAGATAGATGGGAGGGGTTGAATGGAGCTGAAGGATGGGACTGGATGGTGTTCAGAGATAGACGGGAGTGGTTGAGTAGAGCTGAAGGATGGGACTGGATGGTGTTCAGAGATAGACGGGAGGGGTTGAGTAGAGCTGAAGAATGGGACTGGATGGTGTTCAGAGATAGATGGGAGGGGTTGAGTAGAGCTGAAGGATGGGACTGGATGGTGTTCAGAGATAGACGGGAGGGGTTGAGTAGAGCTGAAGGATGGGACTGGATGGTGTTCAGAGATAGATTGGAGGGGTTGAGTAGAGCTGAAGGATGGGACTGGATGGTGTTCAGAGATAGATGGGAGGGGTTGAGTAGAGCTGAAGGATGGGACTGGATGGTGTTCAGAGATAGACGGGAGGGGTTGAGTAGAGCTGAAGGATGGGACTGCATGGTGTTCAGAGATAGATGGGAGGGGTTGAGTAGAGCTGAAGGATGGGACTGGATGGTGTTCAGAGATAGACGGGAGGGTTTGAGTAGAGCTGAAGGATGGGACTGGATGGTGTTCAGAGATAGACGGGAGGGGTTGAGTAGAGCTGAAGGATGGGACTGAAAACAAACAAAAGATAACTATTGTAAAATATACTGTGTCCGTAAAATGTATATAATATGTCAAGTTGAAGTCAGAAGTTTACATACACCTTAGCCAAATACATTTAAACTCAGATTTCCACAATTCCTGATATTTAATCCTAGTAAAAATTCCCTGTCTTAGGTCAGTTAGGATCACCACTTTATTTTTAGAATGTGATATGTCAGAATAGTAGTAGAGAGAATGATTTATTTCAGCTTTTATTTCTTTCATCACATTCCCAGTGGGTCAGAAGATTACATACACTCAATTAGTGTTTGGCAGCATTGCCTTTAAATTGTTTAACTTGGGTCAAACATTTTGGGTTGCCTTCCACAAGCTTCCCACAATAAGTTGGGTGAATTTTGGCCCATTCCTCCTGACAAAGCTGGTATAACCGAGTCAGGTTTGTAGGCCTCCCTGCTCGCACACGCTCTTTCAGTTCTGCCCACAAATTTTCTATAGGATTGAGGTCAGGGCTTTGTGATGGCGACTCCAATACCTTGACTTTGTTGTCCTTAAGCCACAATGCCACAACTTTGGAAGTATGCTTGTGGTCATTGTCCATTTGGAAGAAACATTTGCGTCCAAGCTTTAACTTCCTGACTGATGTCTTGAGATGTTGCTTCAATATATCCACATAATTTCCCTGCCTCATGATGCCATCTATTTTGTGAAGTGCACCAGTCCCTTCTGCAGCAAAGCACCCCCACAACATGATGCTGCCACCCCCATGCTTCACGGTTGGGATGGTGTTTTTTCGGCTTGCAAGCCTCCACCTTTTTCATCAAAACCTAATGATGATCATTTTGGCAAAACAGTTCTATTTTTGTTTCATCAGACCAGAGGACATTTCTCCAAAAAGTCCGACCTTTGTCCCCATGTGCAGTTGCAAACAGTAGACTGGCTTTTTTATAGTGGTTTTGGGACAGTGTCTTCTTCCTTGTTGAGCGGACTTTCAGGTTATATCGATATAGGACTCGTTTTACTGTGGATATAGATACTTTGTACCTGTTTCCTCCAGCATCTTCACAAGGTCCTTTGCTGTTGTTCTGGGATTGATTTGCACTTTTCGCACCAAAGTACGTTCATCTCTAGGAGACAGAAGGTGTCTCCTTCCTGAGCGGGATGACAGCTGCGTGGTCCCATGGTGTTTATACTTGCGTTATTTGTGCAGATGAACGCCTTCAGGCGTTTGGAAATTGCTCCCAAGAATGAACCAGACTTGTGGATGTCTACAATTTTGTTTCTGAGGTCTTGGCTGATTTCTTTTGATTTTCCTATGATGTCAAGCAAAGAGGCACTGAGTTTGAAGGTAGGCCTTGAAGTACATCCACAGGTACACCTCCAATTGACTCAAATGATGTCATTTAGCCTATCAGAAGCTTCTAAAGCCATGACATAATTTTCAAGAATTTCCCAAGCAGTTTAAAGACAGAGTCAACTTAGTGTATGTAAACTTCTAACCTACTGGAATTGATACAGTGAATTATAAGTGAAATAATCTGTCTGTAAACAATTGTTGGAACAATTACTTATCTGACTTGCCAAAACTATACTTTGTTAGCAAGAAATTTGTGGAGTTGTTGAAAAACGAGTTTTAATGACTCCAACCTAAGTGAATGTAAACTTCCGACTTCAACTGTATAAACTGGAAGTAGAAGCCTAACTGTTGTTGTCCATGAGCTTACTCCAATTAGGGGAGGGTTAGTACGTTTAGGGGAAAATATATAAAAAAGAATGTATATATTCTTTATGTAATTGCCTGCATCCGTTACAATCCCCAATATATAAATATATTATTGTAAGTATATACAGTATACATTGTGAGAAGTCACACTATTTGCAATATTAAAGCTGATCTACACTCAAAACAATATACACAAATGTTTAGGCAGAGAGAGAGAGAAAGAGAGAGGAGTCACATTAAGGTTAGGCATTAACTTCTAATGGTTAAAGTTTAAAGGGTTTTGACATAAAACGAAACATTTACAATAACTGCTGGATTTCAACAACAACCTTTGGTGCCAGACTAAGATGCTTACGTCCCAATGCCTTAGTAAAACCAGTACCTACTTGAAGGTAACATTGCTCACTGTTCAAATCAAATGTTATTTGTAGCACCAAATACAACAGGTGTAGACCTTACAGTGAAATGCTTACTTACAAGCCCTTAACCAACAATGCAGTTTTTAACAAAATACACCCTCAAAAAGTAAGAGATAAGAATAAGAAATAATTAAAGAGCAGCAGTAAATAACAATAGTGGGGATATCCCATGCCAAATCTTTTCAGTCTCCTAAGGGGGAACAGGTTTTGTCGTGCCCTTTTCACGACTGTCATGGTATGCTTGGACCATGTTAGTTTGTTGGTGATGTGGACTTCAAGGAACTTGAAGCTCTCAACCTGCTCCACTACAGCCCCGTTGATGAGAATGGAGGCGTGGCTCGGTCCTTTTCCTGTAGTCCACAATAATTTCCTTTGTCTTGATCATGTTGAGGGAGAGGTTGTTGTCCTTGCACCACATGGTCAGGTTTCTGACCTCCTTCCTGTAGGCTGTCTCATCGTTGTTGCTGATCAGGCCTACCAATGTTGTGACATCGGCAAACTTAATGATGGTTTTGGAGTCGTGCCTGGCCGTGCAGTCATGAGTGAACAGGGAGTACAGGAGGGGACTGAGCACGCACCCCTGAGGGGCCCCCGTGTTGATGATCAGCGTGGCAGATGTGTTGTTACCTACCTTCACCACCTGGGGGCGGCCCGTCAGGAAGCCCAGGATCCAGTTCCAGAGGGAGGTGTTTAGTCCCAGGGTCTTTAGCTTAGTGATGAGCTTTAGGGTACCATGGTGTTGAACGCTGAGCTGTAGTCAATGAACAACATTCTCACATAGGTGTTCCTTTTGTCCAGGTGTGAAAGGGCAGTGTGGAGTGCAATAGAGATTGCATCATCTGTGGATCTGTTGGGGCGGTTTGAAAATTGGAGTGGGTCTAGGGTTTCTGGGATAATGGTGTTGATGTGAGCCATGACCAGCCTTTCAAAGCATTTCATGGCTACAGAGTGCTACGGGTCTCTAATCATTTAGGCAGGTTACCTTTGTGTATGTGGGCACAGGGACTATGGTGGTCTGCTTGAAACATGTTGGTACAGACAGGGAGAGGTTGAAAATGTCAGTGAAGACACTTATATATTTATATAAATATATATTTCACCTTTATTTAACCAGGTAGGCCTAGTTGAGAACAAGCTCAACTGTGACCTGGCCAAGATAAAGCAAAGCAGTGTGACACAGACAACAACACAGAGTTACACGTGAAGTAAACAATAAACAAGCCAATAACAAAATAAACAGGTCAATGATACAGTAGAAAAAAAAGAAAGTCTATATACAGTGTGTGCATAAACATGAGGAGGTAGGCAATAAATGGGTCATAGTCGCGAATAATTACAATTCAGCTGATTAACACTGGAGTGATAAATGAGCAGATGATGATGTGCAAGTAGAGATACTGGTGTGCAAAAGAAGTAAATAAAAACAATATGGGGATGCGGTAGGTAGATTGGGTGGGCTATTTACAGATGGGCTATGTACAGCTGCAGCAATCGGTTAGCTGCTCAGATAGCTGATGTTTAAAGTTGGTGAGGGAAATATAAGTCTCCAGCTTCAGCGATTTTTTGCAATTCGTACCAGTCACTGGCAGCAGAGAACTGGAAGGAAAGGCGGCCAAATGAGGTGTTGGCTTTGGGATGATCAGTAAGATACACCTGCTGGAGCGCGTGCTACGGGTGGGTGTTGCCATCGTGACCAGTGAAATGAGATAATGCGGAGCTTTACCTAGCATAGACTTATAGATGACCTGGAGCCAGTGGGTCTGGCGACGAATATGTAGCGAGGGCCAGCCGACTAGAGCATACAGGTCGCAGTGGTGGGTGGTATAAGGTGATTTGGTAACAAAACGGATGGCACTGTGATAGACTGCATCCAGTTTGCTGAGTAGAGTATTGGAAGCTATTTTGTAGATGACATCGCCAAAGTCGAGGATCGGTAGGATAGTCAGTTTTACTAGGATAAGTTTGGCGGCGTGAGTGAACGAGGCTTTGATGCGGAATAGAAAGCCAATTCTAGATTTGATTTTGGATTGGAGATGTTTAATATGAGTCTGGAAGGAGAGTTTACAGTCTAGCCAGAAACGTAGGTATTTATAGTTGTCCACATATTCTAAGTCAGAACCGTCCAGGGTGTTGATGCTAGTCGGGCGGGCCCGGTGCGGGCAGCGAACGGTTGAAAAGCATGTATTTGGTTTTACAGTTGGAGGCGGCGGAAGGAGTGTTGTATGACATTGAAGCTCGTCTGGAGGTTTGTTAACACAGTGTCCAGAGAAGGGCCAGATGTTTACAGAATGGTGTCGTTTGCGTAGAGGTAGATCAGGGAATCACCTGCAGCAAGAGCTCTCTCTCCCTCCATTTATCTCTCTCTCTCTCCATTTATCTCTCTCTCTCTCTCCCTCTCTCTCCCTCTCTCTCTCTCTCTCTCTCTCTCTCTCTCTCTGTCTCTCTCTCTCTCTCTCTCTGTCTCTCTCTCTCTCTCTCTCTCTCTCTCTCTCCCTCTCTCTCTCTCTCTCTCTCTCTCTCTCTCTCTCTCTCTCTCTCTGTCTCTCTCTCTCTCTCTCTCTCTCTCTCCATTTATCTCTCTCTCTCTCTCTCTCTCTCTCTCTCTCTCTCTCTCTCTCTCTCTCTATCTCTCTCTCTCTCTCTCTCTCTCTCTCTCTCTCTCTCTGTCTCCATTTCTCTCCTCTATCTGACTACAGTTGGTTTCCCTTTTCTTGTTGCAACAGGTCAACATCTTGCTGCAGTGATGGAACACTGTGGTTTTTCACCCAGTAGATATGGGAGTTTATCAAAATTGGATTTGTTTTTAAATTATTTGTGTGTCTGTGTAATCTGAGGGAAATATGTGTCTATAATATGGTCATACATTTGAAGTGCAACTCAGTTTCCACCTCATTTTATGAGAAGTGTGCTCATAGCCTGTCTTCTCTTGAGAACCAGGTCAGCCTATGTAACAGTATAACTTTAAACCGTCCCCTCGCCCATACCCGGGCTCGAACCAGGGACCCTCTGCACACATCAACAACAGTCACCCACAAAGCATCATTACCCATCGCTCCACAAAAGCCGCGGCCCTCGCAGAGCAAAGGGGGAACTACTACTTCAAGGTCTCAGAGTGACGTCACCGATTGAAACGCTATTTAGCGCGCACCACCGCTAACTAAGCTAGCCGTTTCACATCCGTTACACCTACGGCGGCCTCTCTCAATAGCAAGACTCTGATTGTGCTGATGGTCAATAGTAGTCACGTCCTGACAATAGAAAGCCTATATTTTCTATGGTAGAGTAGGTCAGGACGTGACTAGGGGTTTAGTCTAGTTTATATTTTCTATGTGGGGTTCTAGTTTGTTTTTTCTATGTTGGTGTTTGTGTATGATTCCCAGTTAGAGGCAGCTGGTAATCGTTGTCTCTAATTGGGGATCATACTTAAGTCCATTTTTCCACCTGTGAGTTATGGGATATTGTTTGTATGTGTTTTGAGTTTGTGCACATAGCGTATCTGTAGTCACGGTTCGTGGTTAGTTTATAGTTTATTTGTTTTTGTCATTGTTTAGTTTCACTTTCATTAAAATATGTGGAACTCAACAGCCTTGGTCCGACCATCATTATTACGAACAACGTGACAATACTCAGCACTCTATTGTCCCTCTAATTCTTAATTTTTACTTAAAAAAAAAATTGATCTTTATTTAAGTGCATATATTACATGGATTTTTCCCCTGCCCTGTTTCGAGACAGGTGCATGATGGTCCATTCTAAGTCAAAACAATATCACACATGTGAAGACAAGACTAAATCAGGAAAAGTGTGTTTTTTCGGTGTGGCCCGTTGTCTACTGATCTCCACGGATGGTTGTCGGCATGGTTGTATGCTTTGCAAAAAAAATGGCGGCAAGCTTTACACCACACAAGTCAATGCTTGGCATTGCTCATTATGATCTCAGGCTTGTGTGCAGCTGCTCGGCCATGGAAACCCATTTCATGAAGCTCCTGACCAACAGTTCTTGTGCTGTTCGCTGCTTCCAGATGCAGTTTGGAACTCGGCAGTGAGTGTTTTTTTAACCGAGAACAGAAAAGGTTTTTACACGTTACACACTTTGAGCTCTTGCCGGTCCCGTGGTACCGGAGTCTTGTGAGGCCTGTGGGCAGAACAACCGAAGTGATTGTGATTATGTGTCCTACCACTTCGCGGCTGAGTTGTTGTCGTTGCTCCTAGACGTTTCCACTTCACAATAGCAGCACTTACAGTTAACCGGGGGGCAGCTCTAGTAAGACAGAAATTTGACGAACAGACCTTTTGGAAAGGTGGCATCCGCCAGTCACACCATTCTCCATTTTTCTCTATGACTCCCACAAGCGTCTGGGACTCGTTTGAAGTCGGTACAGTCGATCTGCCATCTTCTGTCTGTAGCTTCCGAACCAGGAGACTCGTCTGAAGTCGGTACAAGCCGATCTGCCAACATCTGTCTGTAGCTTCCAAACAAGTTGTGCTACACATTGATATGACCCCTCTGTGGAAAGGTGACTTCTCAGGAACACGAACATGTCAATTGTTCTGCTTTAAGATGCCAACAGGCCTCACAAGACTCCGGTACCAGTTGAAAACATTTATGGAAGTCTATATGGAGACTGTTACTTTACTTGTGTCATGCACAAAGTAGATGTCCTAACCAACTTGCCAAAACTATAGTTTGTGAGCAAGACATTTGTGGAGTGGTTGAAAAATGAGTTTTGATGACTCCAACCAAAGTGTATGTTAACTTCTGACTTCAACATTTTTCTTGTTGTCTACTTGTTTTAGTCAATTCCAAAACTACGTTTAAGAAAAGTACAAAAAGATGACATTTCAACATGACCTGCTCCTGAGGGATCTCACCACTTACAAACACATAATATTGTAGGGTTTCCCTCATGGCCCTTTTCATGATGATGCTAGCAGCCATGTGAGAGATGCTAGCTAGCTACCAACCGGAACATTAAGCTAGCCAAGACCAATAACACAAATAAACAGTGCTAGCTAGCTACCAACCGGAACATTAAGCCAGCCAAGACAGCATTGCTTGCTGTTGGGGTTTTAGGCTGTGTTTCTGTACAGCACTTTGAGATATCAGCTGATGTACGAAGGGCTATATAAATACATTTGATTTGATTTGATTTAGGTCAGTGTCATTCGTGGTTAGACGGTCCAGTCATTCGTGGTTAGACGGTCCAGTCATTCGTGGTTAGACGGTCCAGTCATTTGTGGTTAGACGGTCCAGTCATTCGTGGTTAGACGGTCCAGTCTCTGCCTTTTCCCCAGCAGCTCTCTGAATGAGCTCAGTAGTGCAGCCTGGACCCCTACACCACCTGATATAGCAGCCTGGACCCTACACCACCTGATATAGCAGCCCTGGACCCCTACACCACCTGATATAGCAGCCTGGACCCCTACACCACCTGATACAGCAGCCTGGACCCCTACAACACCTGATGCAGCATCCTGGACCCCTACACCACCTGATGCAGCATCCTGGACCCCTACACCACCTGATGCAGCATCCTGGACCCCTACACCACCTGATGCAGCATCCTGGACCCCTACACCACCTGATGCAGCATCCTGGACCCCTACACCACCTGATGCAGCATCCTGGACCCCTCCACCACCTGATGCAGCATCCTGGACCCCTACACTACCTGATGCAGCATCCTGGACCCCTACACCACCTGATGCAGCATCCTGGACCCTTACACCACCTGATGCAGCATCCTGGACCCCTACACCACCTGATGCAGCATCCTGGACCCCTACACCACCTGATACAGCATCCTGGACCCCTACACCACCTGATGCAGCATCCTGGAACCCTACACCACCTGATGCAGCATCCTGGACCCCTACACAACCTGATGCAGCATCCTGGACCCCTACACCATCTGATGCAGCATCTTGGACCCCTCCTCCACCTGATGCAGCATCCTGGACCCCTACACCACCTGATGCAGCATCCTGGACCCCTACACCACCTGATGCAGCATCCTGGACCCCTACACCACCTGATGCAGCATCCTGGACCCCTACACCACCTGATACAGCAGCCTGGTGGACTTTGGTAAACATTCTTTTCACATCACTTCAATACCGAAGTGATGTGTTCGTTGCAGGTTAGGAGAATTTATGCAGCAGATTAGGATAATTAATGTAGCAGGTAAGGAGACTGAAGTTAAGATTAGGAAAAAGTGCTACGAAAATCACTTTGTATCAAAGTGCCATGAAAAGATTGTCGGTGGACCATTATGCAGGCAGATTTCTACCCAGCTCTCACAAGTCTGCAGGCTATCAGAGGTTAGCACTCTGGTCCGGATGAAAGGCTTGTGAAACAGTGGCTCCTCCATTAGCTACTGGCCGTGAAACCTCTGAACAGATACGGTCTTTTTTCTACACCCAAAGCACAGGTAGAATGGATTAAAGTCTGACATAACAACCTGCTCTAAATCCAACAGGAACAAATGCGAGAGAGAAAGCGGGAGAAAGAGAGAGAGAATTAGTGAAAGGAAAACATTAGAATGCTGCCTGGAGGAAAGAAGAGACAGAGGTTTGAGGGATGGGGACAGAGGAATAGCGATTAGCGAGAGGAGACAGATTAATGGTGATGGAGGGAGAGGAGAGTGGTGACAGACGAACAGAGATGGAGAGGGGGAACATAGAGGGACAGGGAGAAGCAGAAGAGATGGGAGAAATATGCCTATACAAATTGGGAACAGAAATTAAATGAAATAAGTTATGCTGCAAAAATTTGATAAACAACTCCAGGGTCTGCGTCCCAAATGGCACCCTATTCCCTATATCCCTATGGGGTCAATTGTAGTGCACTGCATGTACAGCGCATTCGGAAAGCATTCAGACCCCTTCAAGTCGTTCCACATTTTTATTACGTTACAGCGTTATTCTAAAATGGATTAAATCGTTTTTTTCCCCCTCATCAATCTACACACAATAACCCATAATGACATCACAATACCCCATAATGACATCACAATACCCCATAATGACATCACAATACCCCATAATGACAGCACAATAACCCATAATGACATCACAATACCCCATAATGACATCACAATACCCCATAATGACATCACAATACCCCATAATGACATCACAATACCCCATAATGACAGCACAATAACCCATAATGACATCACAATACCCATAATGACATCACAATACCCCATATTGACGTCACAATAACCCGTAATGACAGCACAATAACCCATAATGACATCACAATACCCGTAATGACATCACAATACCTCATAATGACATCACAATACCTCATAATGACATCACAATACCTCATAATGACATCACAATACCTCATATGACATCACAATACCTCATAATGACAAAGTGAAAACAGGTTTTTAGACATTTTAGCAAATATATTTAAAAGAAAAACCTGATAAAACAGAAAAACCTTATTTACATGGTAATGCTGTAATCAATCGGTTGTAATCTTGGAAGAACTCCATGAAAGACATAACCATTCCAATTTACAATATAATTTAAAAACAAAATACACACCTGTCTATATAAGGTCACACAGTTGACAATGCATATCAGAGCAAAAACTAAGCCATTAGGTCGAAGGAATTTTCCGTAGAGCTCCGAGACAGGATTGTGTCGAGGCACAGATCTGGGGAAGGTTACCCAAAAAATGTCTGCAACATTGAAGGTCCCCAAGAACACAGTGGCCTCCATCATTATTACATGGAAGAAGTTTGGAACCTCCAAGACTCTTCCTAGAGCTGGCCGCCCGGCCAAACTGAGCAATCGGGGGAGAATGGCCTTGGTCAGGGAGGTGACCAAGAACCCGATGGTCACTCTGACAGAGCTCCAGAGTTCCTCTGTGGAGATGGGAGACCCTTCCAAAAGTACAATCACCTCTGCAGCATTCCACCAATCAGGCCTTTTATGATAGTGGCCAGATGGAAGCCACTCCTCAGTAAAAGGCACATGACAGCCCGCTTGGAGTTTGCCAAAAGGCACCTAAAGGACTCTCAGACTAAAGGACTCTGAGAAACAAGATTCTCTTGTCTGATGAAACCAAGATTGAACTCGTTGGCCTGAATGCCAAATGTCACGCCTGGAGGAAAGCTGCTACCATCCTTACGGTGAAGCATGGTGGTGGCAGCATCATGCTGTGGGGATGTTTTTCAGCTGCAGGGACTGGGAAAATAATCAGGATTGAGGTAAAGATGAAATGAGGAAAGTACAGAGAGATCCTTGATAAAAACCTGCTCCAGAGCGCTCAGGACCTCAGACTGGGGCGAAGGTTCACCGTCCAACAGGACAACGACCCTAAGCACACATTTAAGAAAACGCAAGAGTGGTTTCGGGACAACTCTCTGAATGTCCTTGAGTGGCCCAGCCAGAACCCAGACTTGAACCCAATCTAACATCTCTGGAGAGACCTGAAAAAAACTGTGCAACGATGCTTCACATCCAACCTGACAGAGCTTGAGAGGATCTGCAGAGAGCGTATTCAGGGGACCATTTGGAGCCTGTCTGATCGCTACAGAATGTTAGTGGGCGTGGCGTTAGGCGGAAGCCATTTCGGTTGTGCAAATTTGGAATACAGCCTTGGAGTATTTTAAAGTAGAGATGGGCATGCAATTGTAAAACACTTATTTTTACATTGAAATAGAGGGAGAGAGAGTTTGTGAAAAAAGAGATAAGGCTTTCTCTTTTGTCCACTCTCCCTGTAGGCAAATTATTATCCTATTCAGTTCCCTTACACCCTTTCCTCCTTGCACCTGCACCCC